>NW_024543426.1:0-149487 GCF_018167655.1 Microtus oregoni
TGCTGGGTGCTCAGTGCGCAGTGTGCTGGGTGATCAGTGCTCAGTGTGCTGGGTGCTCAGTGATCAGGGTGCTGGGTGCTCAGTGCTCGGGGTGCTGGGTGCTCAGAACTCAGGCTGCTGGGTGCTCAGTGCTCAGGGTGCTCGGTGCTCAGTGCTCGGGGCGCTGTGTGCTCAGTGCTCGGGGTGCTCGGAGCTCAGTACCCAGGGTGCTGGGTGCTCAGTGCTCGGGGTAATCGGTGCTCAGTACTCAGGGTGCTGGGTGCTCAGTGCTCGTGGTGCTCGGTGCTCAGTACGTTGGGTGCTCACTACTCAGGGTGCTGGGTGCTCAGTGCTCAGGGTGCTGGGTGCTCAGTGCTCAGGGTGCTGGGTGCTCAGTGCTCAGGGTGCTGGGTGCTCAGTACTCAGGGTGCTGGGTGCTCAGTGCTCGGGGTGCTGGGTGCTCAGTGCTCACCGTGCTGGGTGCTCAGTACTCGGGGTGCTGGGTGCTCAGTTCTCAGAGTGCTCGGTGCTCAGTACTCAGGGTGTTGGGTGCTCAGTACTCAGGGTGCTGGGTACTCAGTACTCGGGTGCTGGGTGCTCAGTGCTCAGGGTGCTGGGTGCTCAGTGCTCGGGGTGCTGGGTGCTCAGTGCTCAGTACTCAGGGTGCTCGGTGCACAGTGCTCGGGGTTCTGGGTGCTCAGTGCTCAGTACTCAGGGTGCTGGGTGCTCAGTGCTCAGGGTGCTGTGTGCTCAGTGCTCAGGGTGCTGGGTGCTCAGTGCTCAGGGTGCTGGGTACTCAGTGCTAAGGGTGCTGGGTGCTCAGTACTCAGGGTTCTGGGTGCTCAGTACTCAGGGTGCTGGGTGCTCAGTGCTCGGGGTGCTGGGTGCTCAGGGCTCGCGGTGCTTGGTGCTCAGTGCTCGGGGTGCTCGGTGCTCAGTACTCAGGGTGCTGGGTGCTCAGTGCGCGAGGTGCTCAGTACTCAGAGTGCTGTGTGTTCAGTGCTCAGGGTGCTGGGTGCTCAGTACTCAGGGTGCTCGTTGCTTAGTACTCATGGTGCTGGGTGCTCAGTACTCCGGGTACTGGGTGCTCAGTGCTCGGGGTGCTCGGTGCTCAGTACGTTGGGTGCTCACTACTCAGGGTGCTGGGTGCTCAGTGCTCAGGGTGCTGGGTGCTCAGTGCTCAGGGTGCTGGGTGCTCAGTGCTCAGGGTGCTGGGTGCTCAGTACTCAGGGTGCTGGGTGCTCAGTGCTCGGGGTGCTGGGTGCTCAGTGCTCAGGGTGCTGGGTGCTCAGTACTCAGGGTGCTGGGTGCTCAGTATTCAGGGTGGTGGGTGCTCAGTACTCATTGTGCTGGGTGCTCAGTATTCGGGGTGCTGGGTGCTCAGTGCTCAGTATTCAGGGTGCTGGGTGCTCAGTGCTCGGGGCGCTGGGTGCTCAGTGCTCGGGGTGCTCGGAGCTCAGTACTCAGGGTGCTGGGTACTCATTGCTCGGGGTGATCGGTGCTCAGTACTCAGGGTGCTGGGTGCTCAGTGCTCGGGGTGCTCGGTGCTCAGTACGTTGGTTTCTCACTACTCAGGGTGCTGGGTGCTCAGTGCTCAGGGTGCTGGGTGCTCAGTGCTCAGGGTGCTGGGTGCTGAGTGCTCAGGGTGCTGGGTGCTCAGTACTCAGGGTGCTGGGTGCTCAGTGCTCGGGGTGCTGGGTGCTCAGTGCTCAGGGTGCTGGGTGCTCAGTACTCAGGGTGCTGGGTGCTCAGTACTCGGGGTGCTGGGTGCTCAGTACTCAGGGTGCTGGGTGTTCAGTACTCAGGGTGCTGGGTGCTCTGTACTCGGGAGCTGGGTGCTCAGTGCTCAGGGTGCTGGGTGCTCAGTGCTCAGTGTGCTGGGTGCTCAGTGCTCAGTACTCAGGGTGCTGGGTGCTCAGTGCTCAGTACTCAGGGTGCTGGGTGCTCAGTGCTCAGGTGCTGTGTGCTCAGTGCTCAGGGTGCTGGGTGCTCAGTGCTCAGGGTGCTGGGTACTCAGTGCTCAGTGTGCTGGGTGCTATGTACTCAGGGTGCTGGGTGCTCAGAACTCAGGGTGCTGGGTGCTCAGTGCTCGGGGTGCTGGGTGCTCAGTGCTCGGGGTGCTGGGTGCTCAGTGCTCGGGGTGCTCGGTGCTCAGTACTCAGGGTGCTGGGTGCTCAGTGCTCGAGGTGCTCAGTACTCAGGGTGCTGTGTGTTCAGTGCTCAGGGTGCTGGGTGCTCAGTACTCAGGGTGCTCGGTGCTTAGTACGCAGCGTGCTGGGTGCTCAGTACTCCGGGTGATGGGTGCTCAGTGCTCGGGGTGCTCGGTGCTCAGTGCTCAAGGTGCTGGGTGCTCAGTACTCAGGGTGCTCATTGCTCAGGGTGCTGGGTGCTCAGTACTCATGGTGCTGGGTGCTCAGTGCTCAGGGTGCTCGGTGCTCAGTACGTTGGGTGCTCAGTCCTCAGGGTGCTGGGGGCTCAGTGCTCAGGGTGCTGGGTGCTCAGTGCTCAGGGTGCTGGGTGCTCAGTACTCAGGGTGCTGGGTGCTCGGTGCTCAGTATGCTGGGTGCTCAGTACTCAGGGTGCTGGGTGCTCAGTGCTCGGGGTGCTCGGTGCTCAGTACGCTGGGTGATCAGTACTCAGTGTGCTTTGTGCTCAGTACTCAGGGTGCAGGGTGCTCAGTACTCAGGGTGCTGGGTGCTTAGTACTCAGGGTGCTGGGGGCTCAGTGCTCAGGGTGCTGGGTGCTCAGTGCTCAGGGTGCTGGGTGCTCAGTACTCGGGGTGCTCGGTGCTCAGTACTCAGGGTGCTGGGTGCTCAGTACTCAGGGTGATGGGTGCTCAGTGCTCAGGGTGATCGGTGCTCAGTCCTCAGGGTGCTCAGTACTCAGGGTGCTGGGTGCTCAGTGCTCGGGGTGATGGGAGCTCAGTGCTGAGGGTGCTGGCTGCTCTGTGATCGGGGTGCTGGGTGCTCAGTACTCAGGGTGCTCAGTGCTCAGGCAGCTCGGTGCTCAGTACTCAGGGTGCTGGGTGCTCATTACTCAGTGCTCGGTGTCCTGGGTGCTCCGTGCTTGGGCTGCTGGGTGCTCAGCGCTCTGGATGCTTAGTGCTCAGTACTCAGGGTGCTGGGTGCTCAGTACTCAGGGTGCTCAGTGCTCGTTGTGCTGGGTGCTCAGTACTCAGGGTGCTGGGTGCTCAGTACTCAGTGTGCTGGGTGCTCATTCTCGGGGTGCTGGGTGCTCAGTGCTCGGTGTGCTGTTTGCTCAGTAATCGGGGTGCTGGGTGCTCAGTGCTCAGCGTGCTGGGTGCTCAGTACTCAGGGTGCTCGGTTCTCAGTACTCAGGGTGCTGGGTGCTTATTCTCGGGGTGCTGGTTGCTCAGTGCTCGGGGTGCTGGGTGCTCAGTGCTCGTTGTGCTGGGTACTCAGTACTCAGGGCGCTGGGTGCTCAGTACTCGGGGTGCTGGGTGCTCAGTGCTCAGGGTGCTGGGTGCTCAGTGCTCGGGGTGCAGGGTGCTCAGTGCTCAGGGTGCTGGGTGCTCAGTGCTCAGGGTGCTGGGTGCTCAGTACTCAGGGTGCTCGGTGCTCAGTACTCAGGGTGCTCAGCGCTCAGTACTCAGAGTGCTTTGTGCTCAGTGCTCAGGGTGCTGGGTGCTCAGTACTCAGGGTCCTTGGTGCTCAGTACTCAGGGTGCTCAGTGCTCAGTACTCAGCGTGCTTTGTGCTCAGTGCTCAGGGTGCTGGGTGCTCAGTACTCAGGGTGCTGGGTGCTCAGTACTCACGGTGCTGGGTGCTCAGTACTCTGGGTGCTGGGTGCTCATTACTCAGGGTGCTGGGTGCTCAGTGCTCGGGGTGCTGGGTGCTCAGTACTCAGGGTGCTGGTTGCTCAGTGCTTGGGGTGCTTGGTGCTCAGTGCTCGGGGTGCTCGGTGCTCAGTACTCTTGGTGCTGGGTGCTCAGTCCTCAGGGTGCTGGGTGCTCAGTGTTCGGGGTGCTCGGTGCTCAGTGCTCAGGATGCTCGGTGCTCAGTACTCTTCGTGCTGGGTGCTCAGTCCTCAGGGTGCTGGGTGCTCAGTGCTCGGGGTGCTCGGTGCTCAGTACTCAGGGTGCTGGGTGCTCAGTGCTCAGGGTGCTGGGTGCTCAGTGCTCAGGGTGATCGGTGCTCAGTACTCAGGGAGCTCAGTACTCAGGGTGCTGAGTGCTCAGTGCTCGGGGTGCTGGGTGCACAGTGCTGAGGGTGCTGGGTGCTCTGTTATCGGGGTGCTGGGTGCTCAGTACTCAGGGTGCTCAGTTCTCGGGGAACTTGGTGCTCAGTACTCAGGGTGCTGGGTGCTCAGTACTCAGTGCTCGGGGTCCTGGGTGCTCCGTGCTTGGGGTGCTGGGTGCTCAGCGCTCAGGGTGCTTAGTGCTCAGTACTCAGGGTGCTGGGTGCTCAGTACTCAGGGTGCTCAGTGCTCCTTGTGCTGGGTGCTCAGTACTCAGGGTGCTGGGTGCTCAGTATTCAGGGTGCTGGGTGCTCATTCTCGGGGTACTGGGTGCTCAGTGCTCGGTGTGCTGTTTGCTCAGTACTCGGGGTGCTGGGTGCTCAGTGCTCAGCGTGCTGGGTGCTCAGTACTCAGGGTGCTCGGTTATCAGTACTCAGGGTGCTGGGTGCTCATTCTCGGGGTGCTGGGTGCTCAGTGCTCGGGGTGCTGGGTGCTCAGTGCTCGTTGTGCTGGGTGCTCAGTACTCAGGGTGCTGGGTGCTCAGTACTCGTTGTGCTGGGTGCTCAGTGCTCAGGGTGCTGGGTGCTCAGTGCTCGGGGTGCTGGGTGCTCAGTGCTCAGGGTGCTGGGTGCTCAGTGCTCAGGCTGCTGGGTGCTCAGTACTCAGGGTGCTCGGTGCTCAGTACTCAGGGTGCTCAGCGCTCAGTACTCAGCGTGCTTTGTGCTCAGTGCTCAGGGAGCTGGGGGCTCAGTACTCAGGGTCCTTGGTGCTCAGTACTCAGGGTGCTCAGTGCTCAGTACTCAGCGTGCTTTGTGCTCAGTGCTCAGGGTGCTGGGTGCTCAGTACTCAGTGTGCTGGGTGCTCAGTACTCACGGTGCTGGGTGCTCAGTACTCGGGGTGCTGGGTGCTCATTACTCAGGGTGCTGGGTGCTCAGTGCTCGGGGTGCTGGGTGCTCAGTACTCAGGGTGCTCAGTGCTCGGGGAGCTTGGTGCTCAGTACTCAGGGTGCTGGGTGCTCAGTACTCAGTGCTCGGGGTCCTGGGTGCTCCGTGCTTGGGGTGCTGGGTGCTCAGCGCTCAGGGTGCTTAGTGCTCAGTATTCAGGGTGCTCAGTGCTCGGGGTGCTGGGTGCTCAGTACTCAGTGTGCTGGGTGCTCAGTACTCAGGGTGCTGGGTGCTCAGTGCTCAGGGTGCTGGGTGCTCAGTACTCGGGGTGCTCGGTGCTCAGTACTCAGGGTGCTGGGTGCTCAGTACTCAGGGTGCTGGGTGCTCAGTACTCAGGGTGCTTGGTGCTCAGTACTCAGGGTGCTGGGTGCTCAGTGCTCAGGGTGCTGGGTGCTAAGTACTCAGGGTGCTGGTTGCTCAGTACTCAGGGTGCTGGGTGCTCAGTGCTCAGGGTGCTGGGTGCTCAGTACTCACGGTGCTGGGTGCTCAGTGCTCAGGGTGCTGGGTGCTCAGTACTCAGGGTGCTCAGTACTCAGGGTGCAGGGTGCTCAGTGCTCGGGGTGCTGGGTGCTCAGTACTCAGGGTGCTCAGTACTCAGGGTGCTGGGTGCTCAGTGCTCGGGTTGCTGGGTGCTCAGTGCTCACGGTGATCGGTGCTCAGTAATCAGGATGCTGGGTGCTCAGTACTCAGGGTGCTGGGTGCTCAGTCCTCAGGGTGCTCAGTGCTCAGGGTGCTGGGTGCTCAGTGCTCGGGGTGCTGGGTGCTCAGTGCTCGGGGTGCTGGGTGCTCAGTACTCAGGGTGCGCGGTGCTCAGTACTCAGGGTGCTGGGTCCTCAGTGCTCGGGGTGCTGGGTGCTCAGTACTCAGGGTGCTGGGTGCTCAGTGCTCGGGGTGCTCAATGCTCAGTACGTTGGGTGCTCAGTACTCAGGGTGCTGGGTGCTCAGTGCTCAGGGTGCTGGGTGCTCAGTGCTCAGGGTGCTTGATGCTCAGTACTCAGGGTGCAGGGTGCTCAGTGCTCAGGGTGCTGGGTGCTCAGTGCTCGGGGTGCTAGGTGCTCAGTACTCAGGGTGCTGGGTGCTCAGGTCACGGGGTGCTGGGTGCTCAGTACTCAGGGTGCTGCGTGCTCAGTGCTCGGGGTGCTCGGTGCTCAGTACTCAGGGTGCTGGGTGCTCAGTACTCAGGGTGCTGGGTGCTCAGTGCTCAGGGTGATCGGTGCTCAGTGCTCAGGGTGCTGGGTGCTCAGTACTCGGGGTGCTCGGTGCTCAGTAGTCAGGGTGCTGGGTGCTCAGTACTCAGGGTGCTGGGTGCTCAGTGCTCAGGGTGATCGGTGCTCAGTCCTCAGTGTGCTCAGTACTCAGGGTGCTGGGTGCTCAGTACTCAGGGTGCTGGGTGCTCATTCTCGGGGTGCTGGGTGCTCAGTGCTCGGTGTGCTGTTTGCTCAGTACTCGGGGTGCTGGGTGCTCAGTGCTCAGCGTGCTGGGTGCTCAGTATTCAGGGTACTCGGTTCTCAGTACTCAGGGTGCTGGGTGCTAATTCTCGGGGTGCTGGGTTCTCAGTGCTCGGGGTGCTGGGTGCTCTGTGCTCGGGGTGCTCGGTGCTCAGTACTCAGGGTGCTGGGTGCTCAGTACTCGGGGTGCTGGGTGCTCAGTGCTCAGGGTGCTGGGTGCTCAGTGCTCGGGGTGCTGGGTGCTCAATGCTCATGTTGCTGGCTGCTCAGTGCTCAGGGTGCTGGGTGCTCAGTACTCAGGGTGCTCGGTGCTCAGTACTCAGGGTGATCAGCGCTCAGTACTCAGCGTGCTGGGTGCTCAGTGCTCAGGGTCCTTGGTGCTCAGTACTCAGGGTGCTCAGTACTCAGCGTGCTTTGTGCTCAGTAGTCAGGGTGCTGGGTGCTCAGTACTCAGGGTGCTGGGTGCTCAGTACTCAGGTTGCTGGGTGCTCAGTGCTTGGGGTGCTGGGTGCTCAGTGTTCAGGGTGCTGGGTGCTCAGTGCTCGGGGTGCTGGGTGCTCAGTACTCGGGGTGCTCGGTGCTCAGTACTCAGGGTGCTGGGTGCTCAGTACTCAGGGTGCTGGGTGCTCAGTACTCAGGGTGCTGGGTGCTCAGTACTCAGGGTGCTGGGTGCTCAGTACTCAGGGTGCTGCGTGCTCAGTGCTCAGGGTGCTGGGTGCTCAGTACTCAGGGTGCTGGGTGCTCAGTACTCAGGGTGCTGGGTGCTCAGTGCTCGGGGTGCTGGGTGCTCAGTGCTGAGGGTGCTGTGTGCTCTGTGATCGGGGTGCTGGGTGCTCAGTACTCAGGGTGCTCAGTGCTCGGGGAGCTCAGTGCTCAGTACTCAGGGTGCTGGGTGCTCAGTACTCAGGGTGCTGCGTGCTCAGTGCTCGGGGTGCTCGGTGCTCAGTACTCAGGGTGCTCGGTGCTCAGTACTCAGCGTGCTGGGTGCTCAGTGCTCGGGGTGCTCGATGCTCAGTACGTTGGGTGCTCAGTACTCAGTGTGCTGGGTGCTCAGTGCTCAGGGTGCAGGGTGCTCAGTGCTCAGGGTGTTGGGAGCTCAGTGCTCAGGGTGCTTGATGCTCAGTACTCAGGGTGCAGGGTGCTCAGTGCTCAGGGTGCTGGGTGCTCAGTGCTCGGGGTGCTAGGTGCTCAGTACTCAGGGTGCTCAGTACTCAGGGTGCTGTGTGCTCAGGGCTCGGGGTGCTGGGTGCTCAGTACTCAGGGTGCTGCGTGCTCAGTGCTCGGGTTGCTAGGTGCTCAGTGCTCAGGGTGCTGGGTGCTCAGTACTCGGGGTGCTCGGTGCTCAGTACTCAGGGTGCTGGGTGCTCAGTACTCAGGGTGCTGGGTGCTCAGTGCTCAGCGTGATCGGTGCTCAGTCCTCAGGGTGCTCAGTACTCAGGGTGCTGGGTGCTCAGTACTCAGGGTGCTGGGTGCTCATTCTCGGGGTGCTGGGTGCTCAGTGCTCGGTGTGCTGTTTGCTCAGTACTCGGGGTGCTGGGTGCTCAGTGCTCAGCGTGCTGGGTGCTCAGTACTGAGGGTACTCGGTTCTCAGTACTCAGGGTGCTGGGTGCTAATTCTCGGGGTGCTGGGTTCTCAGTGCTCGGGGTGCTGGGTGCTCTGTGCTCGGGGTGCTCGGTGCTCAGTACTCAGGGTGCTGGTTGCTCAGTACTCGGGGTGCTGGGTGCTCAGTGCTGAGGGTGCTGGGTGCTCAGTGCTCGGGGAGCTGGGTGCTCAGTGCTCAGGGTGCTGGCTGCTCAGTGCTCAGGGTGCTGGGTGCTCAGTACTCAGGGTGCTCGGTGCTCAGTACTCAGGGTGCTCAGCGCTCAGTACTCAGCGTGCTGGGTGCTCAGTGCTCAGGGTCCTTGGTGCTCAGTACTCAGGGTGCTCAGTGCTCAGTACTCAGCGTGCTTTGTGCTCAGTGCTCAGGGTGCTGGGTGCTCAGTACTCAGGGTGCTGGGTGTTCAGTACTCACGGTGCTCGGTGCTCAGTACTCGGGGTGCTGGGTGGTCATTACTCAGGGTGCTGGGTGCTCAGTGCTCGGGGTGCTCGGTGCTCAGTACTCTTGGTTCTGGGTGCTCAGTACTCAGGGTGCTAGGTGCTCAGTGCTCGGGGTGCTCGGTGCTCAGTGCTCAGGATGCTCGGTGCTCAGTACTCTTGGTGCTCGGTGCTCAGTACTCAGGGTGCTGGGTGCTCAGTGCTCGGGGTGCTGGGTGCTCAGTACTCAGGGTGCTGGGTGCTCAGTACTCAGGGTGCTGGGTGCTCAGTACTCAGCGTGCTGCGTGCTCAGTGCTCAGGGTGCTGGGTGCTCAGTACTCAGGGTGCTGGGTGCTCAGTACTCAGGGTGCTGGGTGCTCAGTGCTCAGGGTGATCGGTGCTCAGTCCTCAGTGTGCTCAGTACTCAGGGTGCTGGGTGCTCAGTGCTCGGGGTGCTGGGTGCTCAGTGCTGAGGATGCTGTGTGCTCTGTGATCGGGGTGCTGGGTGCTCAGTACTCAGGGTGCTCAGTGCTCGGGGAGCTCGGTGCTCAGTACTCAGGGTGCTGGGTGCTCAGTACTCAGTGCTCGGGGTCCTGGGTGCTCCGTGCTTGGGGTGCTGGGTGCTCAGCACTCAGGGTGCTTAGTGCTCAGTACTCAGGGTGCTCAGTGCTCGGGGTGCTGGGTGCTCAGTACGCAGGGTTCTGGGTGCTCAGTACTCAGGGTGCTGGGTGCTCAGTGCTCAGGGTGCTGGGTGCTCAGTACTCGGGGTGCTCGGTGCTCAGTACTCAGGGTGCTGGGTGCTCAGTGCTCGGGGTGCTCGATGCTCAGTATGTTGGGTGCTGGGTGCTCAGTACTCAGGGTGCTGGGTGCTCAGTACTCAGGGTGCTGGGTGCTCAGTACTCAGGGTGCTGGGTGCTCAGTACTCAGGGTGCTGCGTGCTCAGTGCTCAGGGTGCTGGGTGCTCAGTACTCAGGGTGCTGGGTGCTCAGTACTCAGGGTGCTGGGTGCTCAGTGCTCAGGGTGATCGGTGCTCAGTCCTCAGTGTGCTCAGTACTCAGGGTGCTGGGTGCTCAGTGCTCGGGGTGCTGGGTGCTCAGTGCTGAGGGTGCTGTGTGCTCTGTGATCGGGGTGCTGGGTGCTCAGTACTCAGGGTGCTCAGTGCTCGGGGAGCTCGGTCCTCAGTACTCAGGGTGCTGGGTGCTCAGTACTCAGTGCTTGGTGTCCTGGGTGCTCCGTGCTTGGGGTGCTGGGTGATCAGCGCTCAGGGTGCTTAGTGCTCAGTACTCAGGGTGCTCAGTGCTCAGGGTGCTGGGTGCTCAGTACCCAGGGTTCTCGGTGCTCAGTACTCAGGGTGCTGGGTGCTCAGTGCTCAGGGTGCTGGGTGCTCAGTACTCGGGGTGCTCGGTGCTCAGTACTCAGGATGCTGGGTGCTCAGTGCTCGGGGTGCTCAATGCTCAGTAGGTTGGGTGCTCAGTACTCAGGGTGCTGGGTGCTCAGTGCTCAGGGTCCTGGGTGCTCAGTGCTCAGGGTGCTGGGTGCTCAGTGCTCAGGGTGCTTGATGCTCAGTACTCAGGGTGCAGGGTGCTCAGTGCTCAGGGTGCTGGGTGCTCAGTGCTCGGGGTGCTAGGTGCTCAGTACTCAGGGTGCTCAGTACTCAGGGTGCTGTGTGCTCAGGGCTCGGGGTGCTGGGTGCTCAGTACTCAGGGTGCTGCGTGCTCAGTGCTCGGGTTGCTAGGTGCTCAGTGCTCAGGGTGCTGGGTGCTCAGTACTCGGGGTGCTCGGTGCTCAGTACTCAGGGTGCTGGGTGCTCAGTACTGAGGGTGCTGGGTGCTCAGTGCTCAGGGTGATCGGTACTCAGTCCTCAGGGTGCTCAGTGCTCAGGGTGCTGGGTGCTCAGTACCCAGGGTTCTCGGTGCTCAGTACTCAGGGTGCTGGGTGCTCAGTGCTCAGGGTGCTGGGTGCTCAGTACTCGGGGTGCTCGGTGCTCAGTACTCAGGGTGCTGGGTGCTCAGTACTCAGGGTGCTGGGTGCTCATTCTCGGGGTGCTGGGTGCTCAGTGCTCGGTGTGCTGTTTGCTCAGTACTCGGGGTGCTGGGTGCTCAGTGCTCAGCGTGCTGGGTGCTCAGTACTGAGGGTACTCGGTTCTCAGTACTCAGGGTGCTGGGTGCTAATTCTCGGGGTGCTGGGTTCTCAGTGCTCGGGGTGCTGGGTGCTCAGTGCTCGGGGTGCTCGGTGCTCAGTAATCAGGGTGCTGGGTGCTCAGTACTCGGGGTGCTGGGTGCTCAGTGCTCAGGGTGCTGGGTGCTCAGTGCTCGGGGAGCTGGGTGCTCAGTGCTCAGGGTGCTGGCTGCTCAGTGCTCAGGGTGCTGGGTGCTCAGTACTCAGGGTGCTCGGTGCTCAGTACTCAGGGTGCTCAGCGCTCAGTACTCAGCGTGCTGGGTGCTCAGTGCTCAGGGTCCTTGGTGCTCAGTACTCAGGGTGCTCAGTGCTCAGTACTCAGCGTGCTTTGTGCTCAGTGCTCAGGGTGCTGGGTGCTCAGTACTCAGGGTGCTGGGTGCTCAGTACTCACGGTGCTCGGTGCTCAGTACTCGGGGTGCTGTGTGCTCATTACTCAGGGTGCTGGGTGCTCAGTGCTCGGGGTGCTCGGTGCTCAGTACTCTTGGTTCTGGGTGCTCAGTACTCAGGGTGCTAGGTGCTCAGTGCTCGGGGTGCTCGGTGCTCAGTGCTCAGGATGCTCGGTGCTCAGTACTCTTGGTGCTCGGTGCTCAGTACTCAGGGTGCTGGGTGCTCAGTGCTCGGGGTGCTGGGTGCTCAGTACTCAGGGTGCTGGGTGCTCAGTACTCAGGGTGCTGGGTGCTCAGTACTCAGGTTGCTGGGTGCTCAGTGCTTGGGGTGCTGGGTGCTCAGTGTTCAGGGTGCTGGGTGCTTAGTGCTCGGGGTGCTGGGTGCTCAGTACTCGGGGTGCTCAGTGCTCAATACTCAGGGTGCTGGGTGCTCAGTACTCAGGGTGCTGGGTTCTCAGTACTCAGGGTGCTGGGTGCTCAGTACTCAGGGTGCTGGGTGCTCAGTACTCAGGGTGCTGCGTGCTCAGTGCTCAGGGTGCTGGGTGCTCAGTACTCAGGGTGCTGGGTGCTCAGTACTCAGGGTGCTGAGTGCTCAGTGCTCAGGGTGATCGGTGCTCAGTCCTCAGTGTGCTCAGTACTCAGGGTGCTGGGTGCTCAGTGCTCGGGGTGCTAGGTGCTCAGTGGTGAGGGTGCTGTGTGCTCTGTGATCGGGGTGCTGGGTGCTCAGTACTCAGGGTGCTCAGTGCTCGGGGAGCTCGGTGCTCAGTACTCAGGGTGCTGGGTGCTCAGTACTAAGTGCTGGGTGTCCTGGGTGCTCCGTGCTTGGGGTGCTGGGTGCTCAGTACTCAGGGTGCTCGTTGCTTAGTACTCATGGTGCTGGGTGCTCAGTACTCCGGGTACTGGGTGCTCAGTGCTCGGGGTGCTCGGTGCTCAGTACGTTGGGTGCTCACTACTCAGGGTGCTGGGTGCTCAGTGCTCAGGGTGCTGGGTGCTCAGTGCTCAGGGTGCTGGGTGCTCAGTGCTCAGGGTGCTGGGTGCTCAGTACTCAGGGTGCTGGGTGCTCAGTGCTCGGGGTGCTGGGTGCTCAGTGCTCAGGGTGCTGGGTGCTCAGTACTCAGGGTGCTGGGTGCTCAGTATTCAGGGTGGTGGGTGCTCAGTACTCATTGTGCTGGGTGCTCAGTATTCGGGGTGCTGGGTGCTCAGTGCTCAGTATTCAGGGTGCTGGGTGCTCAGTGCTCGGGGCGCTGGGTGCTCAGTGCTCGGGGTGCTCGGAGCTCAGTACTCAGGGTGCTGGGTACTCATTGCTCGGGGTGATCGGTGCTCAGTACTCAGGGTGCTGGGTGCTCAGTGCTCGGGGTGCTCGGTGCTCAGTACGTTGGTTTCTCACTACTCAGGGTGCTGGGTGCTCAGTGCTCAGGGTGCTGGGTGCTCAGTGCTCAGGGTGCTGGGTGCTGAGTGCTCAGGGTGCTGGGTGCTCAGTACTCAGGGTGCTGGGTGCTCAGTGCTCGGGGTGCTGGGTGCTCAGTGCTCAGGGTGCTGGGTGCTCAGTACTCAGGGTGCTGGGTGCTCAGTACTCGGGGTGCTGGGTGCTCAGTACTCAGGGTGCTGGGTGTTCAGTACTCAGGGTGCTGGGTGCTCTGTACTCGGGAGCTGGGTGCTCAGTGCTCAGGGTGCTGGGTGCTCAGTGCTCAGTGTGCTGGGTGCTCAGTGCTCAGTACTCAGGGTGCTGGGTGCTCAGTGCTCAGTACTCAGGGTGCTGGGTGCTCAGTGCTCAGGTGCTGTGTGCTCAGTGCTCAGGGTGCTGGGTGCTCAGTGCTCAGGGTGCTGGGTACTCAGTGCTCAGTGTGCTGGGTGCTATGTACTCAGGGTGCTGGGTGCTCAGAACTCAGGGTGCTGGGTGCTCAGTGCTCGGGGTGCTGGGTGCTCAGTGCTCGGGGTGCTGGGTGCTCAGTGCTCGGGGTGCTCGGTGCTCAGTACTCAGGGTGCTGGGTGCTCAGTGCTCGAGGTGCTCAGTACTCAGGGTGCTGTGTGTTCAGTGCTCAGGGTGCTGGGTGCTCAGTACTCAGGGTGCTCGGTGCTTAGTACGCAGCGTGCTGGGTGCTCAGTACTCCGGGTGATGGGTGCTCAGTGCTCGGGGTGCTCGGTGCTCAGTGCTCAAGGTGCTGGGTGCTCAGTACTCAGGGTGCTCATTGCTCAGGGTGCTGGGTGCTCAGTACTCATGGTGCTGGGTGCTCAGTGCTCAGGGTGCTCGGTGCTCAGTACGTTGGGTGCTCAGTCCTCAGGGTGCTGGGGGCTCAGTGCTCAGGGTGCTGGGTGCTCAGTGCTCAGGGTGCTGGGTGCTCAGTACTCAGGGTGCTGGGTGCTCGGTGCTCAGTATGCTGGGTGCTCAGTACTCAGGGTGCTGCGTGCTCAGTGCTCGGGGTGCTCGGTGCTCAGTACGCTGGGTGATCAGTACTCAGTGTGCTTTGTGCTCAGTACTCAGGGTGCAGGGTGCTCAGTACTCAGGGTGCTGGGTGCTTAGTACTCAGGGTGCTGGGGGCTCAGTGCTCAGGGTGCTGGGTGCTCAGTGCTCAGGGTGCTGGGTGCTCAGTACTCGGGGTGCTCGGTGCTCAGTACTCAGGGTGCTGGGTGCTCAGTACTCAGGGTGATGGGTGCTCAGTGCTCAGGGTGATCGGTGCTCAGTCCTCAGGGTGCTCAGTACTCAGGGTGCTGGGTGCTCAGTGCTCGGGGTGATGGGAGCTCAGTGCTGAGGGTGCTGGCTGCTCTGTGATCGGGGTGCTGGGTGCTCAGTACTCAGGGTGCTCAGTGCTCAGGCAGCTCGGTGCTCAGTACTCAGGGTGCTGGGTGCTCATTACTCAGTGCTCGGTGTCCTGGGTGCTCCGTGCTTGGGCTGCTGGGTGCTCAGCGCTCTGGATGCTTAGTGCTCAGTACTCAGGGTGCTGGGTGCTCAGTACTCAGGGTGCTCAGTGCTCGTTGTGCTGGGTGCTCAGTACTCAGGGTGCTGGGTGCTCAGTACTCAGTGTGCTGGGTGCTCATTCTCGGGGTGCTGGGTGCTCAGTGCTCGGTGTGCTGTTTGCTCAGTAATCGGGGTGCTGGGTGCTCAGTGCTCAGCGTGCTGGGTGCTCAGTACTCAGGGTGCTCGGTTCTCAGTACTCAGGGTGCTGGGTGCTTATTCTCGGGGTGCTGGTTGCTCAGTGCTCGGGGTGCTGGGTGCTCAGTGCTCGTTGTGCTGGGTACTCAGTACTCAGGGCGCTGGGTGCTCAGTACTCGGGGTGCTGGGTGCTCAGTGCTCAGGGTGCTGGGTGCTCAGTGCTCGGGGTGCAGGGTGCTCAGTGCTCAGGGTGCTGGGTGCTCAGTGCTCAGGGTGCTGGGTGCTCAGTACTCAGGGTGCTCGGTGCTCAGTACTCAGGGTGCTCAGCGCTCAGTACTCAGAGTGCTTTGTGCTCAGTGCTCAGGGTGCTGGGTGCTCAGTACTCAGGGTCCTTGGTGCTCAGTACTCAGGGTGCTCAGTGCTCAGTACTCAGCGTGCTTTGTGCTCAGTGCTCAGGGTGCTGGGTGCTCAGTACTCAGGGTGCTGGGTGCTCAGTACTCACGGTGCTGGGTGCTCAGTACTCTGGGTGCTGGGTGCTCATTACTCAGGGTGCTGGGTGCTCAGTGCTCGGGGTGCTGGGTGCTCAGTACTCAGGGTGCTGGTTGCTCAGTGCTTGGGGTGCTTGGTGCTCAGTGCTCGGGGTGCTCGGTGCTCAGTACTCTTGGTGCTGGGTGCTCAGTCCTCAGGGTGCTGGGTGCTCAGTGTTCGGGGTGCTCGGTGCTCAGTGCTCAGGATGCTCGGTGCTCAGTACTCTTCGTGCTGGGTGCTCAGTCCTCAGGGTGCTGGGTGCTCAGTGCTCGGGGTGCTCGGTGCTCAGTACTCAGGGTGCTGGGTGCTCAGTGCTCAGGGTGCTGGGTGCTCAGTGCTCAGGGTGATCGGTGCTCAGTACTCAGGGAGCTCAGTACTCAGGGTGCTGAGTGCTCAGTGCTCGGGGTGCTGGGTGCACAGTGCTGAGGGTGCTGGGTGCTCTGTTATCGGGGTGCTGGGTGCTCAGTACTCAGGGTGCTCAGTTCTCGGGGAACTTGGTGCTCAGTACTCAGGGTGCTGGGTGCTCAGTACTCAGTGCTCGGGGTCCTGGGTGCTCCGTGCTTGGGGTGCTGGGTGCTCAGCGCTCAGGGTGCTTAGTGCTCAGTACTCAGGGTGCTGGGTGCTCAGTACTCAGGGTGCTCAGTGCTCCTTGTGCTGGGTGCTCAGTACTCAGGGTGCTGGGTGCTCAGTATTCAGGGTGCTGGGTGCTCATTCTCGGGGTACTGGGTGCTCAGTGCTCGGTGTGCTGTTTGCTCAGTACTCGGGGTGCTGGGTGCTCAGTGCTCAGCGTGCTGGGTGCTCAGTACTCAGGGTGCTCGGTTATCAGTACTCAGGGTGCTGGGTGCTCATTCTCGGGGTGCTGGGTGCTCAGTGCTCGGGGTGCTGGGTGCTCAGTGCTCGTTGTGCTGGGTGCTCAGTACTCAGGGTGCTGGGTGCTCAGTACTCGTTGTGCTGGGTGCTCAGTGCTCAGGGTGCTGGGTGCTCAGTGCTCGGGGTGCTGGGTGCTCAGTGCTCAGGGTGCTGGGTGCTCAGTGCTCAGGCTGCTGGGTGCTCAGTACTCAGGGTGCTCGGTGCTCAGTACTCAGGGTGCTCAGCGCTCAGTACTCAGCGTGCTTTGTGCTCAGTGCTCAGGGAGCTGGGGGCTCAGTACTCAGGGTCCTTGGTGCTCAGTACTCAGGGTGCTCAGTGCTCAGTACTCAGCGTGCTTTGTGCTCAGTGCTCAGGGTGCTGGGTGCTCAGTACTCAGTGTGCTGGGTGCTCAGTACTCACGGTGCTGGGTGCTCAGTACTCGGGGTGCTGGGTGCTCATTACTCAGGGTGCTGGGTGCTCAGTGCTCGGGGTGCTGGGTGCTCAGTACTCAGGGTGCTCAGTGCTCGGGGAGCTTGGTGCTCAGTACTCAGGGTGCTGGGTGCTCAGTACTCAGTGCTCGGGGTCCTGGGTGCTCCGTGCTTGGGGTGCTGGGTGCTCAGCGCTCAGGGTGCTTAGTGCTCAGTATTCAGGGTGCTCAGTGCTCGGGGTGCTGGGTGCTCAGTACTCAGTGTGCTGGGTGCTCAGTACTCAGGGTGCTGGGTGCTCAGTGCTCAGGGTGCTGGGTGCTCAGTACTCGGGGTGCTCGGTGCTCAGTACTCAGGGTGCTGGGTGCTCAGTACTCAGGGTGCTGGGTGCTCAGTACTCAGGGTGCTTGGTGCTCAGTACTCAGGGTGCTGGGTGCTCAGTGCTCAGGGTGCTGGGTGCTAAGTACTCAGGGTGCTGGTTGCTCAGTACTCAGGGTGCTGGGTGCTCAGTGCTCAGGGTGCTGGGTGCTCAGTACTCACGGTGCTGGGTGCTCAGTGCTCAGGGTGCTGGGTGCTCAGTACTCAGGGTGCTCAGTACTCAGGGTGCAGGGTGCTCAGTGCTCGGGGTGCTGGGTGCTCAGTACTCAGGGTGCTCAGTACTCAGGGTGCTGGGTGCTCAGTGCTCGGGTTGCTGGGTGCTCAGTGCTCACGGTGATCGGTGCTCAGTAATCAGGATGCTGGGTGCTCAGTACTCAGGGTGCTGGGTGCTCAGTCCTCAGGGTGCTCAGTGCTCAGGGTGCTGGGTGCTCAGTGCTCGGGGTGCTGGGTGCTCAGTGCTCGGGGTGCTGGGTGCTCAGTACTCAGGGTGCGCGGTGCTCAGTACTCAGGGTGCTGGGTCCTCAGTGCTCGGGGTGCTGGGTGCTCAGTACTCAGGGTGCTGGGTGCTCAGTGCTCGGGGTGCTCAATGCTCAGTACGTTGGGTGCTCAGTACTCAGGGTGCTGGGTGCTCAGTGCTCAGGGTGCTGGGTGCTCAGTGCTCAGGATGCTTGATGCTCAGTACTCAGGGTGCAGGGTGCTCAGTGCTCAGGGTGCTGGGTGCTCAGTGCTCGGGGTGCTAGGTGCTCAGTACTCAGGGTGCTGGGTGCTCAGGTCACGGGGTGCTGGGTGCTCAGTACTCAGGGTGCTGCGTGCTCAGTGCTCGGGGTGCTCGGTGCTCAGTACTCAGGGTGCTGGGTGCTCAGTACTCAGGGTGCTGGGTGCTCAGTGCTCAGGGTGATCGGTGCTCAGTGCTCAGGGTGCTGGGTGCTCAGTACTCGGGGTGCTCGGTGCTCAGTAGTCAGGGTGCTGGGTGCTCAGTACTCAGGGTGCTGGGTGCTCAGTGCTCAGGGTGATCGGTGCTCAGTCCTCAGTGTGCTCAGTACTCAGGGTGCTGGGTGCTCAGTACTCAGGGTGCTGGGTGCTCATTCTCGGGGTGCTGGGTGCTCAGTGCTCGGTGTGCTGTTTGCTCAGTACTCGGGGTGCTGGGTGCTCAGTGCTCAGCGTGCTGGGTGCTCAGTATTCAGGGTACTCGGTTCTCAGTACTCAGGGTGCTGGGTGCTAATTCTCGGGGTGCTGGGTTCTCAGTGCTCGGGGTGCTGGGTGCTCTGTGCTCGGGGTGCTCGGTGCTCAGTACTCAGGGTGCTGGGTGCTCAGTACTCGGGGTGCTGGGTGCTCAGTGCTCAGGGTGCTGGGTGCTCAGTGCTCGGGGTGCTGGGTGCTCAATGCTCATGTTGCTGGCTGCTCAGTGCTCAGGGTGCTGGGTGCTCAGTACTCAGGGTGCTCGGTGCTCAGTACTCAGGGTGATCAGCGCTCAGTACTCAGCGTGCTGGGTGCTCAGTGCTCAGGGTCCTTGGTGCTCAGTACTCAGGGTGCTCAGTACTCAGCGTGCTTTGTGCTCAGTAGTCAGGGTGCTGGGTGCTCAGTACTCAGGGTGCTGGGTGCTCAGTACTCAGGTTGCTGGGTGCTCAGTGCTTGGGGTGCTGGGTGCTCAGTGTTCAGGGTGCTGGGTGCTCAGTGCTCGGGGTGCTGGGTGCTCAGTACTCGGGGTGCTCGGTGCTCAGTACTCAGGGTGCTGGGTGCTCAGTACTCAGGGTGCTGGGTGCTCAGTACTCAGGGTGCTGGGTGCTCAGTACTCAGGGTGCTGGGTGCTCAGTACTCAGGGTGCTGCGTGCTCAGTGCTCAGGGTGCTGGGTGCTCAGTACTCAGGGTGCTGGGTGCTCAGTACTCAGGGTGCTGGGTGCTCAGTGCTCGGGGTGCTGGGTGCTCAGTGCTGAGGGTGCTGTGTGCTCTGTGATCGGGGTGCTGGGTGCTCAGTACTCAGGGTGCTCAGTGCTCGGGGAGCTCAGTGCTCAGTACTCAGGGTGCTGGGTGCTCAGTACTCAGGGTGCTGCGTGCTCAGTGCTCGGGGTGCTCGGTGCTCAGTACTCAGGGTGCTCGGTGCTCAGTACTCAGCGTGCTGGGTGCTCAGTGCTCGGGGTGCTCGATGCTCAGTACGTTGGGTGCTCAGTACTCAGTGTGCTGGGTGCTCAGTGCTCAGGGTGCAGGGTGCTCAGTGCTCAGGGTGTTGGGAGCTCAGTGCTCAGGGTGCTTGATGCTCAGTACTCAGGGTGCAGGGTGCTCAGTGCTCAGGGTGCTGGGTGCTCAGTGCTCGGGGTGCTAGGTGCTCAGTACTCAGGGTGCTCAGTACTCAGGGTGCTGTGTGCTCAGGGCTCGGGGTGCTGGGTGCTCAGTACTCAGGGTGCTGCGTGCTCAGTGCTCGGGTTGCTAGGTGCTCAGTGCTCAGGGTGCTGGGTGCTCAGTACTCGGGGTGCTCGGTGCTCAGTACTCAGGGTGCTGGGTGCTCAGTACTCAGGGTGCTGGGTGCTCAGTGCTCAGCGTGATCGGTGCTCAGTCCTCAGGGTGCTCAGTACTCAGGGTGCTGGGTGCTCAGTACTCAGGGTGCTGGGTGCTCATTCTCGGGGTGCTGGGTGCTCAGTGCTCGGTGTGCTGTTTGCTCAGTACTCGGGGTGCTGGGTGCTCAGTGCTCAGCGTGCTGGGTGCTCAGTACTGAGGGTACTCGGTTCTCAGTACTCAGGGTGCTGGGTGCTAATTCTCGGGGTGCTGGGTTCTCAGTGCTCGGGGTGCTGGGTGCTCTGTGCTCGGGGTGCTCGGTGCTCAGTACTCAGGGTGCTGGTTGCTCAGTACTCGGGGTGCTGGGTGCTCAGTGCTGAGGGTGCTGGGTGCTCAGTGCTCGGGGAGCTGGGTGCTCAGTGCTCAGGGTGCTGGCTGCTCAGTGCTCAGGGTGCTGGGTGCTCAGTACTCAGGGTGCTCGGTGCTCAGTACTCAGGGTGCTCAGCGCTCAGTACTCAGCGTGCTGGGTGCTCAGTGCTCAGGGTCCTTGGTGCTCAGTACTCAGGGTGCTCAGTGCTCAGTACTCAGCGTGCTTTGTGCTCAGTGCTCAGGGTGCTGGGTGCTCAGTACTCAGGGTGCTGGGTGTTCAGTACTCACGGTGCTCGGTGCTCAGTACTCGGGGTGCTGGGTGGTCATTACTCAGGGTGCTGGGTGCTCAGTGCTCGGGGTGCTCGGTGCTCAGTACTCTTGGTTCTGGGTGCTCAGTACTCAGGGTGCTAGGTGCTCAGTGCTCGGGGTGCTCGGTGCTCAGTGCTCAGGATGCTCGGTGCTCAGTACTCTTGGTGCTCGGTGCTCAGTACTCAGGGTGCTGGGTGCTCAGTGCTCGGGGTGCTGGGTGCTCAGTACTCAGGGTGCTGGGTGCTCAGTACTCAGGGTGCTGGGTGCTCAGTACTCAGGGTGCTGCGTGCTCAGTGCTCAGGGTGCTGGGTGCTCAGTACTCAGGGTGCTGGGTGCTCAGTACTCAGTGTGCTGGGTGCTCAGTACTCAGGGTGCTTGATGCTCAGTACTCAGGGTGCAGGGTGCTCAGTGCTCAGGGTGCTGGGTGCTCAGTGCTCGGGGTGCTAGGTGCTCAGTACTCAGGGTGCTCAGTACTCAGGGTGCTGTGTGCTCAGGGCTCGGGGTGCTGGGTGCTCAGTACTCAGGGTGCTGCGTGCTCAGTGCTCGGGTTGCTAGGTGCTCAGTGCTCAGGGTGCTGGGTGCTCAGTACTCGGGGTGCTCGGTGCTCAGTACTCAGGGTGCTGGGTGCTCAGTACTCAGGGTGCTGGGTGCTCAGTGCTCAGCGTGATCGGTGCTCAGTCCTCAGGGTGCTCAGTACTCAGGGTGCTGGGTGCTCAGTACTCAGGGTGCTGGGTGCTCATTCTCGGGGTGCTGGGTGCTCAGTGCTCGGTGTGCTGTTTGCTCAGTACTCGGGGTGCTGGGTGCTCAGTGCTCAGCGTGCTGGGTGCTCAGTACTGAGGGTACTCGGTTCTCAGTACTCAGGGTGCTGGGTGCTAATTCTCGGGGTGCTGGGTTCTCAGTGCTCGGGGTGCTGGGTGCTCTGTGCTCGGGGTGCTCGGTGCTCAGTACTCAGGGTGCTGGTTGCTCAGTACTCGGGTTGCTGGGTGCTCAGTGCTGAGGGTGCTGGGTGCTCAGTGCTCGGGGAGCTGGGTGCTCAGTGCTCAGGGTGCTGGCTGCTCAGTGCTCAGGGTGCTGGGTGCTCAGTACTCAGGGTGCTCGGTGCTCAGTACTCAGGGTGCTCAGCGCTCAGTACTCAGCGTGCTGGGTGCTCAGTGCTCAGGGTCCTTGGTGCTCAGTACTCAGGGTGCTCAGTGCTCAGTACTCAGCGTGCTTTGTGCTCAGTGCTCAGGGTGCTGGGTGCTCAGTACTCAGGGTGCTGGGTGTTCAGTACTCACGGTGCTCGGTGCTCAGTACTCGGGGTGCTGGGTGGTCATTACTCAGGGTGCTGGGTGCTCAGTGCTCGGGGTGCTCGGTGCTCAGTACTCTTGGTTCTGGGTGCTCAGTACTCAGGGTGCTAGGTGCTCAGTGCTCGGGGTGCTCGGTGCTCAGTGCTCAGGATGCTCGGTGCTCAGTACTCTTGGTGCTCGGTGCTCAGTACTCAGGGTGCTGGGTGCTCAGTGCTCGGGGTGCTGGGTGCTCAGTACTCAGGGTGCTGGGTGCTCAGTACTCAGGGTGCTGGGTGCTCAGTACTCAGGGTGCTGCGTGCTCAGTGCTCAGGGTGCTGGGTGCTCAGTACTCAGGGTGCTGGGTGCTCAGTACTCAGGGTGCTGGGTGCTCAGTGCTCAGGGTGATCGGTGCTCAGTCCTCAGTGTGCTCAGTACTCAGGGTGCTGGGTGCTCAGTGCTCGGGGTGCTGGGTGCTCAGTGCTGAGGATGCTGTGTGCTCTGTGATCGGGGTGCTGGGTGCTCAGTACTCAGGGTGCTCAGTGCTCGGGGAGCTCGGTGCTCAGTACTCAGGGTGCTGGGTGCTCAGTACTCAGTGCTCGGGGTCCTGGGTGCTCCGTGCTTGGGGTGCTGGGTGCTCAGCACTCAGGGTGCTTAGTGCTCAGTACTCAGGGTGCTCAGTGCTCGGGGTGCTGGGTGCTCAGTACGCAGGGTTCTGGGTGCTCAGTACTCAGGGTGCTGGGTGCTCAGTGCTCAGGGTGCTGGGTGCTCAGTACTCGGGGTGCTCGGTGCTCAGTACTCAGGGTGCTGGGTGCTCAGTGCTCGGGGTGCTCGATGCTCAGTATGTTGGGTGCTGGGTGCTCAGTACTCAGGGTGCTGGGTGCTCAGTACTCAGGGTGCTGGGTGCTCAGTACTCAGGGTGCTGGGTGCTCAGTACTCAGGGTGCTGCGTGCTCAGTGCTCAGGGTGCTGGGTGCTCAGTACTCAGGGTGCTGGGTGCTCAGTACTCAGGGTGCTGGGTGCTCAGTGCTCAGGGTGATCGGTGCTCAGTCCTCAGTGTGCTCAGTACTCAGGGTGCTGGGTGCTCAGTGCTCGGGGTGCTGGGTGCTCAGTGCTGAGGGTGCTGTGTGCTCTGTGATCGGGGTGCTGGGTGCTCAGTACTCAGGGTGCTCAGTGCTCGGGGAGCTCGGTGCTCAGTACTCAGGGTGCTGGGTGCTCAGTACTCAGTGCTTGGTGTCCTGGGTGCTCCGTGCTTGGGGTGCTGGGTGATCAGCGCTCAGGGTGCTTAGTGCTCAGTACTCAGGGTGCTCAGTGCACAGGGTGCTGGGTGCTCAGTACCCAGGGTTCTCGGTGCTCAGTACTCAGGGTGCTGGGTGCTCAGTGCTCAGGGTGCTGGGTGCTCAGTACTCGGGGTGCTCGGTGCTCAGTACTCAGGATGCTGGGTGCTCAGTGCTCGGGGTGCTCAATGCTCAGTAGGTTGGGTGCTCAGTACTCAGGGTGCTGGGTGCTCAGTGCTCAGGGTCCTGGGTGCTCAGTGCTCAGGGTGCTGGGTGCTCAGTGCTCAGGGTGCTTGATGCTCAGTACTCAGGGTGCAGGGTGCTCAGTGCTCAGGGTGCTGGGTGCTCAGTGCTCGGGGTGCTAGGTGCTCAGTACTCAGGGTGCTCAGTACTCAGGGTGCTGTGTGCTCAGGGCTCGGGGTGCTGGGTGCTCAGTACTCAGGGTGCTGCGTGCTCAGTGCTCGGGTTGCTAGGTGCTCAGTGCTCAGGGTGCTGGGTGCTCAGTACTCGGGGTGCTCGGTGCTCAGTACTCAGGGTGCTGGGTGCTCAGTACTGAGGGTGCTGGGTGCTCAGTGCTCAGGGTGATCGGTGCTCAGTCCTCAGGGTGCTCAGTGCTCAGGGTGCTGGGTGCTCAGTACCCAGGGTTCTCGGTGCTCAGTACTCAGGGTGCTGGGTGCTCAGTGCTCAGGGTGCTGGGTGCTCAGTACTCGGGGTGCTCGGTGCTCAGTACTCAGGGTGCTGGGTGCTCAGTACTCAGGGTGCTGGGTGCTCATTCTCGGGGTGCTGGGTGCTCAGTGCTCGGTGTGCTGTTTGCTCAGTACTCGGGGTGCTGGGTGCTCAGTGCTCAGCGTGCTGGGTGCTCAGTACTGAGGGTACTCGGTTCTCAGTACTCAGGGTGCTGGGTGCTAATTCTCGGGGTGCTGGGTTCTCAGTGCTCGGGGTGCTGGGTGCTCAGTGCTCGGGGTGCTCGGTGCTCAGTAATCAGGGTGCTGGGTGCTCAGTACTCGGGGTGCTGGGTGCTCAGTGCTCAGGGTGCTGGGTGCTCAGTGCTCGGGGAGCTGGGTGCTCAGTGCTCAGGGTGCTGGCTGCTCAGTGCTCAGGGTGCTGGGTGCTCAGTACTCAGGGTGCTCGGTGCTCAGTACTCAGGGTGCTCAGCGCTCAGTACTCAGCGTGCTGGGTGCTCAGTGCTCAGGGTCCTTGGTGCTCAGTACTCAGGGTGCTCAGTGCTCAGTACTCAGCGTGCTTTGTGCTCAGTGCTCAGGGTGCTGGGTGCTCAGTACTCAGGGTGCTGGGTGCTCAGTACTCACGGTGCTCGGTGCTCAGTACTCGGGGTGCTGTGTGCTCATTACTCAGGGTGCTGGGTGCTCAGTGCTCGGGGTGCTCGGTGCTCAGTACTCTTGGTTCTGGGTGCTCAGTACTCAGGGTGCTAGGTGCTCAGTGCTCGGGGTGCTCGGTGCTCAGTGCTCAGGATGCTCGGTGCTCAGTACTCTTGGTGCTCGGTGCTCAGTACTCAGGGTGCTGGGTGCTCAGTGCTCGGGGTGCTGGGTGCTCAGTACTCAGGGTGCTGGGTGCTCAGTACTCAGGGTGCTGGGTGCTCAGTACTCAGGTTGCTGGGTGCTCAGTGCTTGGGGTGCTGGGTGCTCAGTGTTCAGGGTGCTGGGTGCTTAGTGCTCGGGGTGCTGGGTGCTCAGTACTCGGGGTGCTCAGTGCTCAGTACTCAGGGTGCTGGGTGCTCAGTACTCAGGGTGCTGGGTTCTCAGTACTCAGGGTGCTGGGTGCTCAGTACTCAGGGTGCTGGGTGCTCAGTACTCAGGGTGCTGCGTGCTCAGTGCTCAGGGTGCTGGGTGCTCAGTACTCAGGGTGCTGGGTGCTCAGTACTCAGGGTGCTGAGTGCTCAGTGCTCAGGGTGATCGGTGCTCAGTCCTCAGTGTGCTCAGTACTCAGGGTGCTGGGTGCTCAGTGCTCGGGGTGCTAGGTGCTCAGTGCTGAGGGTGCTGTGTGCTCTGTGATCGGGGTGCTGGGTGCTCAGTACTCAGGGTGCTCAGTGCTCGGGGAGCTCGGTGCTCAGTACTCAGGGTGCTGGGTGCTCAGTACTAAGTGCTGGGTGTCCTGGGTGCTCCGTGCTTGGGGTGCTGGGTGATCAGCGCTCAGGGTGCTTAGTGCTCAGTACTCAGGGTGCTCAGTGCGCGGGGTGCTGGGTGCTCAGTACTCAGGGTTCTCGGTGCTCAGTACACAGGGTGCTGGGTGCTCAGTGCTCAGGGTGCTGGGTGCTCAGTACTCGGGGTGCTCGGTGCTCAGTACTCAGAATGCTGGGTGCTCAGTGCTCGGGGTGCTCGATGCTCAGTAGGTTGGGTGCTCAGTACTCAGGGTGCTGGGTGCTCAGTGCTCAGGGTCCTGGGTGCTCAGTGCTCAGGGTGCTGGGTGCTCAGTGCTCAGGGTGCTGGGTGCTCAGTGCTCGGGGTGCTAGGTGCTCAGTACTCAGGGTGCTCAGTACTCAGGGTGCTGTGTGCTCAGGGCTCGGAGTGCTGGGTGCTCAGTACTCAGGGTGCTGCGTGCTCAGTGCTCGGGTTGCTAGGTGCTCAGTGCTCAGGGTGCTGGGTGCTCAGTACTCGGGGTGCTCGGTGCTCAGTACTCAGGGTGCTGGGTGCTCAGTACTCAGGGTGCTGGGTGCTCAGTGCTCAGGGTGATCGGTGCTCAGTCCTCATGGTGCTCAGTACTCAGGGTGCTGGGTGCTCAGTACTCAGGGTGCTGGGTGCTCATTCTCGGGGTGCTGGGTGCTCAGTGCTCGGTGTGCTGTTTGCTCAGTACTCGGGGTGCTGGGTGCTCAGTGCTCAGCATGCTGGGTGCTCAGTACTGAGGGTACTCGGTTCTCAGTTCTCAGGGTGCTGGGTGCTAATTCTCGGGGTGCTGGGTTCTCAGTGCTCGGGGTGCTGGGTGCTCAGTGCTCGGGGTGCTCGGTGCTCAGTACTCAGGGTGCTGGGTGCTCAGTACTCGGGGTGCTTGGTGCTCAGTGCTCAGGGTGCTGGGTGCTCAGTGCCCGGGGAGCTGGGTGCTCAGTGCTCAGGGTGCTGGCTGCTCAGTGCTCAGGGTGCTGGGTGCTCAGTACTCAGGGTGCTCGGTGCTCAGTACTCAGGGTGCTCAGCGCTCAGTACTCAGCGTGCTGGGTGCTCAGTGCTCAGGGTCCTTGGTGCTCAGTACTCAGGGTGCTCAGTGCTCAGTACTCAGCGTGCTTTGTGCTCAGTGCTCAGGGTGCTGGGTGCTCAGTACTCAGGGTGCTGGGTGTTCAGTACTCACGGTGCTCGGTGCTCAGTACTCGGGGTGCTGGGTGGTCATTACTCAGGGTGCTGGGTGCTCAGTGCTCGGGGTGCTCGGTGCTCAGTACTCTTGGTTCTGGGTGCTCAGTACTCAGGGTGCTAGGTGCTCAGTGCTCGGGGTGCTCGGTGCTCAGTGCTCAGGATGCTCGGTGCTCAGTACTCTTGGTGCTCGGTGCTCAGTACTCAGGGTGCTGGGTGCTCAGTGCTCGGGGTGCTGGGTGCTCAGTACTCAGGGTGCTGGGTGCTCAGTACTCAGGGTGCTGGGTGCTCAGTACTCAGGGTGCTGCGTGCTCAGTGCTCAATGTGCTGGGTGCTCAGTACTCAGGGTGCTGGGTGCTCAGTACTCAGGGTGCTGGGTGCTCAGTGCTCAGGGTGATCGGTGCTCAGTCCTCAGTGTGCTCAGTACTCAGGGTGCTGGGTGCTCAGTGCTCGGGGTGCTGGGTGCTCAGTGCTGAGGATGCTGTGTGCTCTGTGATCGGGGTGCTGGGTGCTCAGTACTCAGGGTGCTCAGTGCTCGGGGAGGTCGGTGCTCAGTACTCAGGGTGCTGGGTGCTCAGTACTCAGTGCTCGGGGTCCTGGGTGCTCCGTGCTTGGGGTGCTGGGTGCTCAGCACTCAGGGTGCTTAGTGCTCAGTACTCAGGGTGCTCAGTGCTCGGGGTGCTGGGTGCTCAGTACGCAGGGTTCTGGGTGCTCAGTACTCAGGGTGCTGGGTGCTCAGTGCTCAGGGTGCTGGGTGCTCAGTACTCGGGGTGCTCGGTGCTCAGTACTCAGGGTGCTGGGTGCTCAGTGCTTGGGGTGCTCGATGCTCAGTATGTTGGCTGCTGGGTGCTCAGTACTCAGGGTGCTGGGTGCTCAGTACTCAGGGTGCTGGGTGCTCAGTACTCAGGGTGCTGGGTGCTCAGTACTCAGGGTGCTGCGTGCTCAGTGCTCAGGGTGCTGGGTGCTCAGTACTCAGGGTGCTGGGTGCTCAGTACTCAGGGTGCTGGGTGCTCAGTGCTCAGGGTGATCGGTGCTCAGTCCTCAGTGTGCTCAGTACTCAGGGTGCTGGGTGCTCAGTGCTCGGGGTGCTGGGTGCTCAGTGCTGAGGGTGCTGTGTGCTCTGTGATCGGGGTGCTGGGTGCTCAGTACTCAGGGTGCTCAGTGCTCGGGGAGCTCGGTGCTCAGTACTCAGGGTGCTCAGTACTCAGGGTGCTGGGTGCTCAGTACTCAGGGTGCTGGGTGCTCAGTACTCAGGGTGCTGCGTGCTCAGTGCTCAGGGTGCTGGGTGCTCAGTACTCAGGGTGCTGGGTGCTCAGTACTCAGGGTGCTGGGTGCTCAGTGCTCAGGGTGATCGGTGCTCAGTCCTCAGTGTGCTCAGTACTCAGGGTGCTGGGTGCTCAGTGCTCGGGGTGCTGGGTGCTCAGTGCTGAGGGTGCTGTGTGCTCTGTGATCGGGGTGCTGGGTGCTCAGTACTCAGGGTGCTCAGTGCTCGGGGTGCTCGATGCTCAGTAGGTTGGGTGCTCAGTACTCAGGGTGCTGGGTGCTCAGTGCTCAGGGTCCTGGGTGCTCAGTGCTCAGGGTGCTGGGTGCTCAGTGCTCAGGGTGCTTGATGCTCAGTACTCAGGGTGCAGGGTGCTCAGTGCTCAGGGTGCTGGGTGCTCAGTGCTCGGGGTGCTAGGTGCTCAGTACTCAGGGTGCTCAGTACTCAGGGTGCTGTGTGCTCAGGGCTCGGGGTGCTGGGTGCTCAGTACTCAGGGTGCTGCGTGCTCAGTGCTCGGGTTGCTAGGTGCTCAGTGCTCAGGGTGCTGGGTGCTCAGTACTCGGGGTGCTCGGTGCTCAGTACTCAGGGTGCTGGGTGCTCAGTACTGAGGGTGCTGGGTGCTCAGTGCTCAGGGTGATCGGTGCTCAGTCCTCAGGGTGCTCAGTGCTCAGGGTGCTGGGTGCTCAGTACCCAGGGTTCTCGGTGCTCAGTACTCAGGGTGCTGGGTGCTCAGTGCTCAGGGTGCTGGGTGCTCAGTACTCGGGGTGCTCGGTGCTCAGTACTCAGGGTGCTGGGTGCTCAGTACTCAGGGTGCTGGGTGCTCATTCTCGGGGTGCTGGGTGCTCAGTGCTCGGTGTGCTGTTTGCTCAGTACTCGGGGTGCTGGGTGCTCAGTGCTCAGCGTGCTGGGTGCTCAGTACTGAGGGTACTCGGTTCTCAGTACTCAGGGTGCTGGGTGCTAATTCTCGGGGTGCTGGGTTCTCAGTGCTCGGGGTGCTGGGTGCTCAGTGCTCGGGGTGCTCGGTGCTCAGTAATCAGGGTGCTGGGTGCTCAGTACTCGGGGTGCTGGGTGCTCAGTGCTCAGGGTGCTGGGTGCTCAGTGCTCGGGGAGCTGGGTGCTCAGTGCTCAGGGTGCTGGCTGCTCAGTGCTCAGGGTGCTGGGTGCTCAGTACTCAGGGTGCTCGGTGCTCAGTACTCAGGGTGCTCAGCGCTCAGTACTCAGCGTGCTGGGTGCTCAGTGCTCAGGGTCCTTGGTGCTCAGTACTCAGGGTGCTCAGTGCTCAGTACTCAGCGTGCTTTGTGCTCAGTGCTCAGGGTGCTGGGTGCTCAGTACTCAGGGTGCTGGGTGCTCAGTACTCACGGTGCTCGGTGCTCAGTACTCGGGGTGCTGTGTGCTCATTACTCAGGGTGCTGGGTGCTCAGTGCTCGGGGTGCTCGGTGCTCAGTACTCTTGGTTCTGGGTGCTCAGTACTCAGGGTGCTAGGTGCTCAGTGCTCGGGGTGCTCGGTGCTCAGTGCTCAGGATGCTCGGTGCTCAGTACTCTTGGTGCTCGGTGCTCAGTACTCAGGGTGCTGGGTGCTCAGTGCTCGGGGTGCTGGGTGCTCAGTACTCAGGGTGCTGGGTGCTCAGTGCTCGGGGTGCTGGGTGCTCAGTACTCAGGGTGCTGGGTGCTCAGTGCTCGGGGAGCTGGGTGCTCAGTGCTCAGGGTGCTGGCTGCTCAGTGCTCAGGGTGCTGGGTGCTCAGTACTCAGGGTGCTCGGTGCTCAGTACTCAGGGTGCTCAGCGCTCAGTACTCAGCGTGCTGGGTGCTCAGTGCTCAGGGTCCTTGGTGCTCAGTACTCAGGGTGCTCAGTGCTCAGTACTCAGCGTGCTTTGTGCTCAGTGCTCAGGGTGCTGGGTGCTCAGTACTCAGGGTGCTGGGTGTTCAGTACTCACGGTGCTCGGTGCTCAGTACTCGGGGTGCTGGGTGGTCATTACTCAGGGTGCTGGGTGCTCAGTGCTCGGGGTGCTCGGTGCTCAGTACTCTTGGTTCTGGGTGCTCAGTACTCAGGGTGCTAGGTGCTCAGTGCTCGGGGTGCTCGGTGCTCAGTGCTCAGGATGCTCGGTGCTCAGTACTCTTGGTGCTCGGTGCTCAGTACTCAGGGTGCTGGGTGCTCAGTGCTCGGGGTGCTGGGTGCTCAGTACTCAGGGTGCTGGGTGCTCAGTACTCAGGGTGCTGGGTGCTCAGTACTCAGGGTGCTGCGTGCTCAGTGCTCAGGGTGCTGGGTGCTCAGTACTCAGGGTGCTGGGTGCTCAGTACTCAGGGTGCTGGGTGCTCAGTGCTCAGGGTGATCGGTGCTCAGTCCTCAGTGTGCTCAGTACTCAGGGTGCTGGGTGCTCAGTGCTCGGGGTGCTGGGTGCTCAGTGCTGAGGATGCTGTGTGCTCTGTGATCGGGGTGCTGGGTGCTCAGTACTCAGGGTGCTCAGTGCTCGGGGAGGTCGGTGCTCAGTACTCAGGGTGCTGGGTGCTCAGTACTCAGTGCTCGGGGTCCTGGGTGCTCCGTGCTTGGGGTGCTGGGTGCTCAGCACTCAGGGTGCTTAGTGCTCAGTACTCAGGGTGCTCAGTGCTCGGGGTGCTGGGTGCTCAGTACGCAGGGTTCTGGGTGCTCAGTACTCAGGGTGCTGGGTGCTCAGTGCTCAGGGTGCTGGGTGCTCAGTACTCGGGGTGCTCGGTGCTCAGTACTCAGGGTGCTGGGTGCTCAGTGCTTGGGGTGCTCGATGCTCAGTATGTTGGCTGCTGGGTGCTCAGTACTCAGGGTGCTGGGTGCTCAGTACTCAGGGTGCTGGGTGCTCAGTACTCAGGGTGCTGGGTGCTCAGTACTCAGGGTGCTGCGTGCTCAGTGCTCAGGGTGCTGGGTGCTCAGTACTCAGGGTGCTGGGTGCTCAGTACTCAGGGTGCTGGGTGCTCAGTGCTCAGGGTGATCGGTGCTCAGTCCTCAGTGTGCTCAGTACTCAGGGTGCTGGGTGCTCAGTGCTCGGGGTGCTGGGTGCTCAGTGCTGAGGGTGCTGTGTGCTCTGTGATCGGGGTGCTGGGTGCTCAGTACTCAGGGTGCTCAGTGCTCGGGGAGCTCGGTGCTCAGTACTCAGGGTGCTCAGTACTCAGGGTGCTGGGTGCTCAGTACTCAGGGTGCTGGGTGCTCAGTACTCAGGGTGCTGCGTGCTCAGTGCTCAGGGTGCTGGGTGCTCAGTACTCAGGGTGCTGGGTGCTCAGTACTCAGGGTGCTGGGTGCTCAGTGCTCAGGGTGATCGGTGCTCAGTCCTCAGTGTGCTCAGTACTCAGGGTGCTGGGTGCTCAGTGCTCGGGGTGCTGGGTGCTCAGTGCTGAGGGTGCTGTGTGCTCTGTGATCGGGGTGCTGGGTGCTCAGTACTCAGGGTGCTCAGTGCTCGGGGTGCTCGATGCTCAGTAGGTTGGGTGCTCAGTACTCAGGGTGCTGGGTGCTCAGTGCTCAGGGTCCTGGGTGCTCAGTGCTCAGGGTGCTGGGTGCTCAGTGCTCAGGGTGCTTGATGCTCAGTACTCAGGGTGCAGGGTGCTCAGTGCTCAGGGTGCTGGGTGCTCAGTGCTCGGGGTGCTAGGTGCTCAGTACTCAGGGTGCTCAGTACTCAGGGTGCTGTGTGCTCAGGGCTCGGGGTGCTGGGTGCTCAGTACTCAGGGTGCTGCGTGCTCAGTGCTCGGGTTGCTAGGTGCTCAGTGCTCAGGGTGCTGGGTGCTCAGTACTCGGGGTGCTCGGTGCTCAGTACTCAGGGTGCTGGGTGCTCAGTACTGAGGGTGCTGGGTGCTCAGTGCTCAGGGTGATCGGTGCTCAGTCCTCAGGGTGCTCAGTGCTCAGGGTGCTGGGTGCTCAGTACCCAGGGTTCTCGGTGCTCAGTACTCAGGGTGCTGGGTGCTCAGTGCTCAGGGTGCTGGGTGCTCAGTACTCGGGGTGCTCGGTGCTCAGTACTCAGGGTGCTGGGTGCTCAGTACTCAGGGTGCTGGGTGCTCATTCTCGGGGTGCTGGGTGCTCAGTGCTCGGTGTGCTGTTTGCTCAGTACTCGGGGTGCTGGGTGCTCAGTGCTCAGCGTGCTGGGTGCTCAGTACTGAGGGTACTCGGTTCTCAGTACTCAGGGTGCTGGGTGCTAATTCTCGGGGTGCTGGGTTCTCAGTGCTCGGGGTGCTGGGTGCTCAGTGCTCGGGGTGCTCGGTGCTCAGTAATCAGGGTGCTGGGTGCTCAGTACTCGGGGTGCTGGGTGCTCAGTGCTCAGGGTGCTGGGTGCTCAGTGCTCGGGGAGCTGGGTGCTCAGTGCTCAGGGTGCTGGCTGCTCAGTGCTCAGGGTGCTGGGTGCTCAGTACTCAGGGTGCTCGGTGCTCAGTACTCAGGGTGCTCAGCGCTCAGTACTCAGCGTGCTGGGTGCTCAGTGCTCAGGGTCCTTGGTGCTCAGTACTCAGGGTGCTCAGTGCTCAGTACTCAGCGTGCTTTGTGCTCAGTGCTCAGGGTGCTGGGTGCTCAGTACTCAGGGTGCTGGGTGCTCAGTACTCACGGTGCTCGGTGCTCAGTACTCGGGGTGCTGTGTGCTCATTACTCAGGGTGCTGGGTGCTCAGTGCTCGGGGTGCTCGGTGCTCAGTACTCTTGGTTCTGGGTGCTCAGTACTCAGGGTGCTAGGTGCTCAGTGCTCGGGGTGCTCGGTGCTCAGTGCTCAGGATGCTCGGTGCTCAGTACTCTTGGTGCTCGGTGCTCAGTACTCAGGGTGCTGGGTGCTCAGTGCTCGGGGTGCTGGGTGCTCAGTACTCAGGGTGCTGGGTGCTCAGTGCTCGGGGTGCTGGGTGCTCAGTACTCAGGGTGCTGGGTGCTCAGTGCTCGGGGAGCTGGGTGCTCAGTGCTCAGGGTGCTGGCTGCTCAGTGCTCAGGGTGCTGGGTGCTCAGTACTCAGGGTGCTCGGTGCTCAGTACTCAGGGTGCTCAGCGCTCAGTACTCAGCGTGCTGGGTGCTCAGTGCTCAGGGTCCTTGGTGCTCAGTACTCAGGGTGCTCAGTGCTCAGTACTCAGCGTGCTTTGTGCTCAGTGCTCAGGGTGCTGGGTGCTCAGTACTCAGGGTGCTGGGTGCTCAGTACTCACGGTGCTCGGTGCTCAGTACTCGGGGTGCTGTGTGCTCATTACTCAGGGTGCTGGGTGCTCAGTGCTCGGGGTGCTCGGTGCTCAGTACTCTTGGTTCTGGGTGCTCAGTACTCAGGGTGCTAGGTGCTCAGTGCTCGGGGTGCTCGGTGCTCAGTGCTCAGGATGCTCGGTGCTCAGTACTCTTGGTGCTCGGTGCTCAGTACTCAGGGTGCTGGGTGCTCAGTGCTCGGGGTGCTGGGTGCTCAGTACTCAGGGTGCTGGGTGCTCAGTACTCAGGGTGCTGGGTGCTCAGTACTCAGGTTGCTGGGTGCTCAGTGCTTGGGGTGCTGGGTGCTCAGTGTTCAGGGTGCTGGGTGCTTAGTGCTCGGGGTGCTGGGTGCTCAGTACTCGGGGTGCTCAGTGCTCAGTACTCAGGGTGCTGGGTGCTCAGTACTCAGGGTGCTGCGTGCTCAGTGCTCAGGGTGCTGGGTGCTCAGTACTCAGGGTGCTGGGTGCTCAGTACTCAGGGTGCTGAGTGCTCAGTGCTCAGGGTGATCGGTGCTCAGTCCTCAGTGTGCTCAGTACTCAGGGTGCTGGGTGCTCAGTGCTCGGGGTGCTAGGTGCTCAGTGCTGAGGGTGCTGTGTGCTCTGTGATCGGGGTGCTGGGTGCTCAGTACTCAGGGTGCTCAGTGCTCGGGGAGCTCGGTGCTCAGTACTCAGGGTGCTGGGTGCTCAGTACTAAGTGCTGGGTGTCCTGGGTGCTCCGTGCTTGGGGTGCTGGGTGATCAGCGCTCAGGGTGCTTAGTGCTCAGTACTCAGGGTGCTCAGTGCGCGGGGTGCTGGGTGCTCAGTACTCAGGGTTCTCGGTGCTCAGTACTCAGGGTGCTGGGTGCTCAGTGCTCAGGGTGCTGGGTGCTCAGTACTCGGGGTGCTCGGTGCTCAGTACTCAGAATGCTGGGTGCTCAGTGCTCGGGGTGCTCGATGCTCAGTAGGTTGGGTGCTCAGTACTCAGGGTGCTGGGTGCTCAGTGCTCAGGGTCCTGGGTGCTCAGTGCTCAGGGTGCTGGGTGCTCAGTGCTCAGGGTGCTGGGTGCTCAGAGCTCGGGGTGCTAGGTGCTCAGTACTCAGGGTGCTCAGTACTCAGGGTGCTGTGTGCTCAGGGCTCGGAGTGCTGGGTGCTCAGTACTCAGGGTGCTGCGTGCTCAGTGCTCGGGTTGCTAGGTGCTCAGTGCTCAGGGTGCTGGGTGCTCAGTACTCGGGGTGCTCGGTGCTCAGTACTCAGGGTGCTGGGTGCTCAGTACTCAGGGTGCTGGGTGCTCAGTGCTCAGGGTGATCGGTGCTCAGTCCTCATGGTGCTCAGTACTCAGGGTGCTGGGTGCTCAGTACTCAGGGTGCTGGGTGCTCATTCTCGGGGTGCTGGGTGCTCAGTGCTCGGTGTGCTGTTTGCTCAGTACTCGGGGTGCTGGGTGCTCAGTGCTCAGCATGCTGGGTGCTCAGTACTGAGGGTACTCGGTTCTCAGTTCTCAGGGTGCTGGGTGCTAATTCTCGGGGTGCTGGGTTCTCAGTGCTCGGGGTGCTGGGTGCTCAGTGCTCGGGGTGCTCGGTGCTCAGTACTCAGGGTGCTGGGTGCTCAGTACTCGGGGTGCTTGGTGCTCAGTGCTCAGGGTGCTGGGTGCTCAGTGCCCGGGGAGCTGGGTGCTCAGTGCTCAGGGTGCTGGCTGCTCAGTGCTCAGGGTGCTGGGTGCTCAGTACTCAGGGTGCTCGGTGCTCAGTACTCAGGGTGCTCAGCGCTCAGTACTCAGCGTGCTGGGTGCTCAGTGCTCAGGGTCCTTGGTGCTCAGTACTCAGGGTGCTCAGTGCTCAGTACTCAGCGTGCTTTGTGCTCAGTGCTCAGGGTGCTGGGTGCTCAGTACTCAGGGTGCTGGGTGTTCAGTACTCACGGTGCTCGGTGCTCAGTACTCGGGGTGCTGGGTGGTCATTACTCAGGGTGCTGGGTGCTCAGTGCTCGGGGTGCTCGGTGCTCAGTACTCTTGGTTCTGGGTGCTCAGTACTCAGGGTGCTAGGTGCTCAGTGCTCGGGGTGCTCGGTGCTCAGTGCTCAGGATGCTCGGTGCTCAGTACTCTTGGTGCTCGGTGCTCAGTACTCAGGGTGCTGGGTGCTCAGTGCTCGGGGTGCTGGGTGCTCAGTACTCAGGGTGCTGGGTGCTCAGTACTCAGGGTGCTGGGTGCTCAGTACTCAGGTAGCTGCGTGCTCAGTGCTCAGGGTGCTGGGTGCTCAGTACTCAGGGTGCTGGGTGCTCAGTACTCAGGGTGCTGGGTGCTCAGTGCTCAGGGTGATCGGTGCTCAGTCCTCAGTGTGCTCAGTACTCAGGGTGCTGGGTGCTCAGTGCTCGGGGTGCTGGGTGCTCAGTGCTGAGGATGCTGTGTGCTCTGTGATCGGGGTGCTGGGTGCTCAGTACTCAGGGTGCTCAGTGCTCGGGGAGGTCGGTGCTCAGTACTCAGGGTGCTGGGTGCTCAGTACTCAGTGCTCGGGGTCCTGGGTGCTCCGTGCTTGGGGTGCTGGGTGCTCAGCACTCAGGGTGCTTAGTGCTCAGTACTCAGGGTGCTCAGTGCTCGGGGTGCTGGGTGCTCAGTACGCAGGGTTCTGGGTGCTCAGTACTCAGGGTGCTGGGTGCTCAGTGCTCAGGGTGCTGGGTGCTCAGTACTCGGGGTGCTCGGTGCTCAGTACTCAGGGTGCTGGGTGCTCAGTGCTTGGGGTGCTCGATGCTCAGTATGTTGGCTGCTGGGTGCTCAGTACTCAGGGTGCTGGGTGCTCAGTACTCAGGGTGCTGGGTGCTCAGTACTCAGGGTGCTGGGTGCTCAGTACTCAGGGTGCTGCGTGCTCAGTGCTCAGGGTGCTGGGTGCTCAGTACTCAGGGTGCTGGGTGCTCAGTACTCAGGGTGCTGGGTGCTCAGTGCTCAGGGTGATCGGTGCTCAGTCCTCAGTGTGCTCAGTACTCAGGGTGCTGGGTGCTCAGTGCTCGGGGTGCTGGGTGCTCAGTGCTGAGGGTGCTGTGTGCTCTGTGATCGGGGTGCTGGGTGCTCAGTACTCAGGGTGCTCAGTGCTCGGGGAGCTCGGTGCTCAGTACTCAGGGTGCTCAGTACTCAGGGTGCTGGGTGCTCAGTACTCAGGGTGCTGGGTGCTCAGTACTCAGGGTGCTGCGTGCTCAGTGCTCAGGGTGCTGGGTGCTCAGTACTCAGGGTGCTGGGTGCTCAGTACTCAGGGTGCTGGGTGCTCAGTGCTCAGGGTGATCGGTGCTCAGTCCTCAGTGTGCTCAGTACTCAGGGTGCTGGGTGCTCAGTGCTCGGGGTGCTGGGTGCTCAGTGCTGAGGGTGCTGTGTGCTCTGTGATCGGGGTGCTGGGTGCTCAGTACTCAGGGTGCTCAGTGCTCGGGGTGCTCGATGCTCAGTAGGTTGGGTGCTCAGTACTCAGGGTGCTGGGTGCTCAGTGCTCAGGGTCCTGGGTGCTCAGTGCTCAGGGTGCTGGGTGCTCAGTGCTCAGGGTGCTTGATGCTCAGTACTCAGGGTGCAGGGTGCTCAGTGCTCAGGGTGCTGGGTGCTCAGTGCTCGGGGTGCTAGGTGCTCAGTACTCAGGGTGCTCAGTACTCAGGGTGCTGTGTGCTCAGGGCTCGGGGTGCTGGGTGCTCAGTACTCAGGGTGCTGCGTGCTCAGTGCTCGGGTTGCTAGGTGCTCAGTGCTCAGGGTGCTGGGTGCTCAGTACTCGGGGTGCTCGGTGCTCAGTACTCAGGGTGCTGGGTGCTCAGTACTGAGGGTGCTGGGTGCTCAGTGCTCAGGGTGATCGGTGCTCAGTCCTCAGGGTGCTCAGTGCTCAGGGTGCTGGGTGCTCAGTACCCAGGGTTCTCGGTGCTCAGTACTCAGGGTGCTGGGTGCTCAGTGCTCAGGGTGCTGGGTGCTCAGTACTCGGGGTGCTCGGTGCTCAGTACTCAGGGTGCTGGGTGCTCAGTACTCAGGGTGCTGGGTGCTCATTCTCGGGGTGCTGGGTGCTCAGTGCTCGGTGTGCTGTTTGCTCAGTACTCGGGGTGCTGGGTGCTCAGTGCTCAGCGTGCTGGGTGCTCAGTACTGAGGGTACTCGGTTCTCAGTACTCAGGGTGCTGGGTGCTAATTCTCGGGGTGCTGGGTTCTCAGTGCTCGGGGTGCTGGGTGCTCAGTGCTCGGGGTGCTCGGTGCTCAGTAATCAGGGTGCTGGGTGCTCAGTACTCGGGGTGCTGGGTGCTCAGTGCTCAGGGTGCTGGGTGCTCAGTGCTCGGGGAGCTGGGTGCTCAGTGCTCAGGGTGCTGGCTGCTCAGTGCTCAGGGTGCTGGGTGCTCAGTACTCAGGGTGCTCGGTGCTCAGTACTCAGGGTGCTCAGCGCTCAGTACTCAGCGTGCTGGGTGCTCAGTGCTCAGGGTCCTTGGTGCTCAGTACTCAGGGTGCTCAGTGCTCAGTACTCAGCGTGCTTTGTGCTCAGTGCTCAGGGTGCTGGGTGCTCAGTACTCAGGGTGCTGGGTGCTCAGTACTCACGGTGCTCGGTGCTCAGTACTCGGGGTGCTGTGTGCTCATTACTCAGGGTGCTGGGTGCTCAGTGCTCGGGGTGCTCGGTGCTCAGTACTCTTGGTTCTGGGTGCTCAGTACTCAGGGTGCTAGGTGCTCAGTGCTCGGGGTGCTCGGTGCTCAGTGCTCAGGATGCTCGGTGCTCAGTACTCTTGGTGCTCGGTGCTCAGTACTCAGGGTGCTGGGTGCTCAGTGCTCGGGGTGCTGGGTGCTCAGTACTCAGGGTGCTGGGTGCTCAGTGCTCGGGGTGCTGGGTGCTCAGTACTCAGGGTGCTGGGTGCTCAGTGCTCGGGGAGCTGGGTGCTCAGTGCTCAGGGTGCTGGCTGCTCAGTGCTCAGGGTGCTGGGTGCTCAGTACTCAGGGTGCTCGGTGCTCAGTACTCAGGGTGCTCAGCGCTCAGTACTCAGCGTGCTGGGTGCTCAGTGCTCAGGGTCCTTGGTGCTCAGTACTCAGGGTGCTCAGTGCTCAGTACTCAGCGTGCTTTGTGCTCAGTGCTCAGGGTGCTGGGTGCTCAGTACTCAGGGTGCTGGGTGCTCAGTACTCACGGTGCTCGGTGCTCAGTACTCGGGGTGCTGTGTGCTCATTACTCAGGGTGCTGGGTGCTCAGTGCTCGGGGTGCTCGGTGCTCAGTACTCTTGGTTCTGGGTGCTCAGTACTCAGGGTGCTAGGTGCTCAGTGCTCGGGGTGCTCGGTGCTCAGTGCTCAGGATGCTCGGTGCTCAGTACTCTTGGTGCTCGGTGCTCAGTACTCAGGGTGCTGGGTGCTCAGTGCTCGGGGTGCTGGGTGCTCAGTACTCAGGGTGCTGGGTGCTCAGTACTCAGGGTGCTGGGTGCTCAGTACTCAGGTTGCTGGGTGCTCAGTGCTTGGGGTGCTGGGTGCTCAGTGCTCAGGGTGCTGGGTGCTTAGTGCTCGGGGTGCTGGGTGCTCAGTACTCGGGGTGCTCAGTGCTCAGTACTCAGGGTGCTGGGTGCTCAGTACTCAGGGTGCTGCGTGCTCAGTGCTCAGGGTGCTGGGTGCTCAGTACTCAGGGTGCTGGGTGCTCAGTACTCAGGGTGCTGAGTGCTCAGTGCTCAGGGTGATCGGTGCTCAGTCCTCAGTGTGCTCAGTACTCAGGGTGCTGGGTGCTCAGTGCTCGGGGTGCTAGGTGCTCAGTGCTGAGGGTGCTGTGTGCTCTGTGATCGGGGTGCTGGGTGCTCAGTACTCAGGGTGCTCAGTGCTCGGGGAGCTCGGTGCTCAGTACTCAGGGTGCTGGGTGCTCAGTACTAAGTGCTGGGTGTCCTGGGTGCTCCGTGCTTGGGGTGCTGGGTGATCAGCGCTCAGGGTGCTTAGTGCTCAGTACTCAGGGTGCTCAGTGCGCGGGGTGCTGGGTGCTCAGTACTCAGGGTTCTCGGTGCTCAGTACTCAGGGTGCTGGGTGCTCAGTGCTCAGGGTGCTGGGTGCTCAGTACTCGGGGTGCTCGGTGCTCAGTACTCAGAATGCTGGGTGCTCAGTGCTCGGGGTGCTCGATGCTCAGTAGGTTGGGTGCTCAGTACTCAGGGTGCTGGGTGCTCAGTGCTCAGGGTCCTGGGTGCTCAGTGCTCAGGGTGCTGGGTGCTCAGTGCTCAGGGTGCTGGGTGCTCAGTGCTCGGGGTGCTAGGTGCTCAGTACTCAGGGTGCTCAGTACTCAGGGTGCTGTGTGCTCAGGGCTCGGAGTGCTGGGTGCTCAGTACTCAGGGTGCTGCGTGCTCAGTGCTCGGGTTGCTAGGTGCTCAGTGCTCAGGGTGCTGGGTGCTCAGTACTCGGGGTGCTCGGTGCTCAGTACTCAGGGTGCTGGGTGCTCAGTACTCAGGGTGCTGGGTGCTCAGTGCTCAGGGTGATCGGTGCTCAGTCCTCATGGTGCTCAGTACTCAGGGTGCTGGGTGCTCAGTACTCAGGGTGCTGGGTGCTCATTCTCGGGGTGCTGGGTGCTCAGTGCTCGGTGTGCTGTTTGCTCAGTACTCGGGGTGCTGGGTGCTCAGTGCTCAGCGTGCTGGGTGCTCAGTACTGAGGGTACTCGGTTCTCAGTACTCAGGGTGCTGGGTGCTAATTCTCGGGGTGCTGGGTTCTCAGTGCTCGGGGTGCTGGGTGCTCAGTGCTCGGGGTGCTCGGTGCTCAGTACTCAGGGTGCTGGGTGCTCAGTACTCGGGGTGCTTGGTGCTCAGTGCTCAGGGTGCTGGGTGCTCAGTGCCCGGGGAGCTGGGTGCTCAGTGCTCAGGGTGCTGGCTGCTCAGTGCTCAGGGTGCTGGGTGCTCAGTACTCAGGGTGCTCGGTGCTCAGTACTCAGGGTGCTCAGCGCTCAGTACTCAGCGTGCTGGGTGCTCAGTGCTCAGGGTCCTTGGTGCTCAGTACTCAGGGTGCTCAGTGCTCAGTACTCAGCGTGCTTTGTGCTCAGTGCTCAGGGTGCTGGGTGCTCAGTACTCAGGGTGCTGGGTGTTCAGTACTCACGGTGCTCGGTGCTCAGTACTCGGGGTGCTGGGTGGTCATTACTCAGGGTGCTGGGTGCTCAGTGCTCGGGGTGCTCGGTGCTCAGTACTCTTGGTTCTGGGTGCTCAGTACTCAGGGTGCTAGGTGCTCAGTGCTCGGGGTGCTCGGTGCTCAGTGCTCAGGATGCTCGGTGCTCAGTACTCTTGGTGCTCGGTGCTCAGTACTCAGGGTGCTGGGTGCTCAGTGCTCGGGGTGCTGGGTGCTCAGTACTCAGGGTGCTGGGTGCTCAGTACTCAGGGTGCTGGGTGCTCAGTACTCAGGGTGCTGCGTGCTCAGTGCTCAGGGTGCTGGGTGCTCAGTACTCAGGGTGCTGGGTGCTCAGTACTCAGGGTGCTGGGTGCTCAGTGCTCAGGGTGATCGGTGCTCAGTCCTCAGTGTGCTCAGTACTCAGGGTGCTGGGTGCTCAGTGCTCGGGGTGCTGGGTGCTCAGTGCTGAGGATGCTGTGTGCTCTGTGATCGGGGTGCTGGGTGCTCAGTACTCAGGGTGCTCAGTGCTCGGGGAGGTCGGTGCTCAGTACTCAGGGTGCTGGGTGCTCAGTACTCAGTGCTCGGGGTCCTGGGTGCTCCGTGCTTGGGGTGCTGGGTGCTCAGCACTCAGGGTGCTTAGTGCTCAGTACTCAGGGTGCTCAGTGCTCGGGGTGCTGGGTGCTCAGTACGCAGGGTTCTGGGTGCTCAGTACTCAGGGTGCTGGGTGCTCAGTGCTCAGGGTGCTGGGTGCTCAGTACTCGGGGTGCTCGGTGCTCAGTACTCAGGGTGCTGGGTGCTCAGTGCTCGGGTTGCTCGATGCTCAGTATGTTGGCTGCTGGGTGCTCAGTACTCAGGGTGCTGGGTGCTCAGTACTCAGGGTGCTGGGTGCTCAGTACTCAGGGTGCTGGGTGCTCAGTACTCAGGGTGCTGCGTGCTCAGTGCTCAGGGTGCTGGGTGCTCAGTACTCAGGGTGCTGGGTGCTCAGTACTCAGGGTGCTGGGTGCTCAGTGCTCAGGGTGATCGGTGCTCAGTCCTCAGTGTGCTCAGTACTCAGGGTGCTGGGTGCTCAGTGCTCGGGGTGCTGGGTGCTCAGTGCTGAGGGTGCTGTGTGCTCTGTGATCGGGGTGCTGGGTGCTCAGTACTCAGGGTGCTCAGTGCTCGGGGAGCTCGGTGCTCATTACTCAGGGTGCTCAGTACTCAGGGTGCTGGGTGCTCAGTACTCAGGGTGCTGGGTGCTCAGTACTCAGGGTGCTGCGTGCTCAGTGCTCAGGGTGCTGGGTGCTCAGTACTCAGGGTGCTGGGTGCTCAGTACTCAGGGTGCTGGGTGCTCAGTGCTCAGGGTGATCGGTGCTCAGTCCTCAGTGTGCTCAGTGCTCAGGGTGCTGGGTGCTCAGTGCTCGGGGTGCTGGGTGCTCAGTGCTGAGGGTGCTGTGTGCTCTGTGATCGGGGTGCTGGGTGCTCAGTACTCAGGGTGCTCAGTGCTCGGGGTGCTCGATGCTCAGTAGGTTGGGTGCTCAGTACTCAGGGTGCTGGGTGCTCAGTGCTCAGGGTCCTGGGTGCTCAGTGCTCAGGGTGCAGGGTGCTCAGTGCTCAGGGTGCTTGATGCTCAGTACTCAGGGTGCAGGGTGCTCAGTGCTCAGGGTGCTGGGTGCTCAGTGCTCGGGGTGCTAGGTGCTCAGTACTCAGGGTGCTCAGTACTCAGGGTGCTGTGTGCTCAGGGCTCGGGGTGCTGGGTGCTCAGTACTCAGGGTGCTGCGTGCTCAGTGCTCGGGTTGCTAGGTGCTCAGTGCTCAGGGTGCTGGGTGCTCAGTACTCGGGGTGCTCGGTGCTCAGTACTCACGGTGCTGGGTGCTCAGTACTGAGGGTGCTGGGTGCTCAGTGCTCAGGGTGATCGGTGCTCAGTCCTCAGGGTGCTCAGTGCTCAGGGTGCTGGGTGCTCAGTACCCAGGGTTCTCGGTGCTCAGTACTCAGGGTGCTGGGTGCTCAGTGCTCAGGGTGCTGGGTGCTCAGTACTCGGGGTGCTCGGTGCTCAGTACTCAGGGTGCTGGGTGCTCAGTACTCAGGGTGCTGGGTGCTCATTCTCGGGGTGCTGGGTGCTCAGTGCTCGGTGTGCTGTTTGCTCAGCACTCGGGGTGCTGGGTGCTCAGTGCTCAGCGTGCTGGGTGCTCAGTACTGAGGGTACTCGGTTCTCAGTACTCAGGGTGCTGGGTGCTAATTCTCGGGGTGCTGGGTTCTCAGTGCTCGGGGTGCTGGGTGCTCAGTGCTCGGGGTGCTCGGTGCTCAGTAATCAGGGTGCTGGGTGCTCAGTACTCGGGGTGCTGGGTGCTCAGTGCTCAGGGTGCTGGGTGCTCAGTGCTCGGGGAGCTGGGTGCTCAGTGCTCAGGGTGCTGGCTGCTCAGTGCTCAGGGTGCTGGGTGCTCAGTACTCAGGGTGCTCGGTGCTCAGTACTCAGGGTGCTCAGCGCTCAGTACTCAGCGTGCTGGGTGCTCAGTGCTCAGGGTCCTTGGTGCTCAGTACTCAGGGTGCTCAGTGCTCAGTACTCAGCGTGCTTTGTGCTCAGTGCTCAGGGTGCTGGGTGCTCAGTACTCAGGGTGCTGGGTGCTCAGTACTCACGGTGCTCGGTGCTCAGTACTCGGGGTGCTGTGTGCTCATTACTCAGGGTGCTGGGTGCTCAGTGCTCGGGGTGCTCGGTGCTCAGTACTCTTGGTTCTGGGTGCTCAGTACTCAGGGTGCTAGGTGCTCAGTGCTCGGGGTGCTCGGTGCTCAGTGCTCAGGATGCTCGGTGCTCAGTACTCTTGGTGCTCGGTGCTCAGTACTCAGGGTGCTGGGTGCTCAGTGCTCGGGGTGCTGGGTGCTCAGTACTTAGGGTGCTGGGTGCTCAGTACTCAGGGTGCTGGGTGCTCAGTACTCAGGTTGCTGGGTGCTCAGTGCTTGGGGTGCTGGGTGCTCAGTGTTCAGGGTGCTGGGTGCTTAGTGCTCGGGGTGCTGGGTGCTCAGTACTCGGGGTGCTCAGTGCTCAGTACTCAGGGTGCTGGGTGCTCAGTACTGAGGGTGCTGCGTGCTCAGTGCTCAGGGTGCTGGGTGCTCAGTACTCAGGGTGCTGGGTGCTCAGTACTCAGGGTGCTGAGTGCTCAGTGCTCAGGGTGATCGGTGCTCAGTCCTCAGTGTGCTCAGTACTCAGGGTGCTGGGTGCTCAGTGCTCGGGGTGCTAGGTGCTCAGTGCTGAGGGTGCTGTGTGCTCTGTGATCGGGGTGCTGGGTGCTCAGTACTCAGGGTGCTCAGTGCTCGGGGAGCTCGGTGCTCAGTACTCAGGGTGCTGGGTGCTCAGTACTAAGTGCTGGGTGTCCTGGGTGCTCCGTGCTTGGGGTGCTGGGTGATCAGCGCTCAGGGTGCTTAGTGCTCAGTACTCAGGGTGCTCAGTGCGCGGGGTGCTGGGTGCTCAGTACTCAGGGTTCTCGGTGCTCAGTACTCAGGGTGCTGGGTGCTCAGTGCTCAGGGTGCTGGGTGCTCAGTACTCGGGGTGCTCGGTGCTCAGTACTCAGAATGCTGGGTGCTCAGTGCTCGGGGTGCTCGATGCTCAGTAGGTTGGGTGCTCAGTACTCAGGGTGCTGGGTGCTCAGTGCTCAGGGTCCTGGGTGCTCAGTGCTCAGGGTGCTGGGTGCTCAGTGCTCAGGGTGCTGGGTGCTCAGTGCTCGGGGTGCTAGGTGCTCAGTACTCAGGGTGCTCAGTACTCAGGGTGCTGTGTGCTCAGGGCTCGGAGTGCTGGGTGCTCAGTACTCAGGGTGCTGCGTGCTCAGTGCTCGGGTTGCTAGGTGCTCAGTGCTCAGGGTGCTGGGTGCTCAGTACTCGGGGTGCTCGGTGCTCAGTACTCAGGGTGCTGGGTGCTCAGTACTCAGGGTGCTGGGTGCTCAGTGCTCAGGGTGATCGGTGCTCAGTCCTCATGGTGCTCAGTACTCGGGGTGCTTGGTGCTCAGTGCTCAGGGTGCTGGGTGCTCAGTGCCCGGGGAGCTGGGTGCTCAGTGCTCAGGGTGCTGGCTGCTCAGTGCTCAGGGTGCTGGGTGCTCAGTACTCAGGGTGCTCGGTGCTCAGTACTCAGGGTGCTCAGCGCTCAGTACTCAGCGTGCTGGGTGCTCAGTGCTCAGGGTCCTTGGTGCTCAGTACTCAGGGTGCTCAGTGCTCAGTACTCAGCGTGCTTTGTGCTCAGTGCTCAGGGTGCTGGGTGCTCAGTACTCAGGGTGCTGGGTGCTCAGTACTCACGGTGCTCGGTGCTCAGTACTCGGGGTGCTGGGTGCTCATTACTCAGGGTGCTGGGTGCTCAGTGCTCGGGGTGCTCGGTGCTCAGTACTCTTGGTTCTGGGTGCTCAGTACTCAGGGTGCTAGGTGCTCAGTGCTCGGGGTGCTCGGTGCTCAGTGCTCAGGATGCTCGGTGCTCAGTACTCTTGGTGCTCGGTGCTCAGTACTCAGGGTGCTGGGTGCTCAGTGTTCGGGGTGCTGGGTGCTCAGTACTCAGGGTGCTGGGTGCTCAGTACTCAGGGTGCTGGGTGCTCAGTACTCATGTTGCTGGGTGCTCAGTGCTTGGGGTGCTGGGTGCTCAGTGTTCAGGGTGCTGGGTGCTTAGTGCTCGGGGTGCTCGATGCTCAGTACTCAGGGTGCTGGGTGCTCAGTGCTCGGGGTGCTCGATGCTCAGTACGTTGGGTGCTCAGTACTCAGGGTGCTGGGTGCTCAGTCCTCAGGGTGCTGGGTGCTCAGTGCTCAGGGTGCTGGGTGCTCAGTGCTCAGGGTGCTTGATGCTCAGTACTCATTGTGCAGGGTGCTCAGTGCTCAGGGTGCTGGGTGCTCAGTGCTCGGGGTGCTAGGTGCTCAGTACTCAGGGTGCTCAGTACTCAGGGTGCTGTGTGCTCAGGGCTCGGGGTGCTGGGTGCTCTGTACTCAGGGTGCTGCGTGCTCAGTGCTCGGGTTGCTAGGTGCTCAGTGCTCAGGGTGCTGGGTGCTCAGTACTCGGGGTGCTCGGTGCTCAGTACTCAGGGTGCTGGGTGCTCAGTACTCAGGGTGCTGGGTGCTCAGTGCTCAGCGTGATCGGTGCTCAGTCCTCAGGGTGCTCAGTACTCAGGGTGCTGGGTGCTCAGTACTCAGGGTGCTGGGTGCTCATTCTCGGGGTGCTGGGTGCTCAGTGCTCGGTGTGCTGTTTGCTCAGTACTCGGGGTGCTGGGTGCTCAGTGCTCAGCGTGCTGGGTGCTCAGTACTGAGGGTACTCGGTTCTCAGTACTCAGGGTTCTGGGTGCTAATTCTCGGGGTGCTGTGTTCTCAGTGCTCGGGGTGCTGGGTGCTCAGTGCTGAGGGTGCTGTGTGCTCTGTGATCGGGGTGCTGGGTGCTCAGTACTCAGGGTGCTCAGTGCTCGGGGTGCTCAGTACTCAGGGTGCTGGGTGCTCAGTACTCAGGTTGCTGGGTGCTCAGTGCTTGGGGTGCTGGGTGCTCAGTGTTCAGGGTGCTGGGTGCTTAGTGCTCGGGGTGCTCGATGCTCAGTACTCAGGGTGCTGGGTGCTCAGTACTCAGTGCTTGGTGTCCTGGGTGCTCCGTGCTTGGGGTGCTGGGTGATCAGCGCTCAGGGTGCTTAGTGCTCAGTACTCAGGGTGCTCAGTGCTCAGGGTGCTTTGTGCTCAGTACCCAGGGTTCTCGGTGCTCAGTACTCAGGATGCTGGGTGCTCAGTGCTCGGGGTGCTCGATGCTCAGTAGGTTGGGTGCTCAGTACTCAGGGTGCTGGGTGCTCAGTGCTCAGGGTCCTGGGTGCTCAGTGCTCAGGGTGCTGGGTGCTCAGTGCTCAGGGTGCTTGATGCTCAGTACTCAGGGTGCAGGGTGCTCAGTGCTCAGGGTGCTGGGTGCTCAGTGCTCGGGGTGCTAGGTGCTCAGTACTCAGGGTGCTCAGTACTCAGGGTGCTGTGTGCTCAGGGCTCGGGGTGCTGGGTGCTCAGTACTCAGGGTGCTGCGTGCTCAGTGCTCGGGTTGCTAGGTGCTCAGTGCTCAGGGTGCTGGGTGCTCAGTACTCGGGGTGCTCGGTGCTCAGTACTCAGGGTGCTGGGTGCTCAGTACTGAGGGTGCTGGGTGCTCAGTGCTCAGGGTGATCGGTGCTCAGTCCTCAGGGTGCTCAGTACTCAGGGTGCTGGGTGCTCAGTACTCAGGGTGCTGGGTGCTCATTCTCGGGGTGCTGGGTGCTCAGTGCTCGGTGTGCTGTTTGCTCAGTACTCGGGGTGCTGGGTGCTCAGTGCTCAGCGTGCTGGGTGCTCAGTACTGAGGGTACTCGGTTCTCAGTACTCAGGGTGCTGGGTGCTAATTCTCGGGGTGCTGGGTTCTCAGTGCTCGGGGTGCTGGGTGCTCAGTGCTCGGGGTGCTCGGTGCTCAGTACTCAGGGTGCTGGGTGCTCAGTACTCGGGGTGCTGGGTGCTCAGTGCTCAGGGTGCTGGGTGCTCAGTGCTCGGGGAGCTGGGTGCTCAGTGCTCAGGGTGCTGGCTGCTCAGTGCTCAGGGTGCTGGGTGCTCAGTACTCAGGGTGCTCGGTGCTCAGTACTCAGGGTGCTCAGCGCTCAGTACTCAGCGTGCTGGGTGCTCAGTGCTCAGGGTCCTTGGTGCTCAGTACTCAGGGTGCTCAGTGCTCAGTACTCAGCGTGCTTTGTGCTCAGTGCTCAGGGTGCTGGGTGCTCAGTACTCAGGGTGCTGGGTGCTCAGTACTCACGGTGCTCGGTGCTCAGTACTCGGGGTGCTGGGTGCTCATTACTCAGGGTGCTGGGTGCTCAGTGCTCGGGGTGCTCGGTGCTCAGTACTCTTGGTTCTGGGTGCTCAGTACTCAGGGTGCTAGGTGCTCAGTGCTCGGGGTGCTCGGTGCTCAGTGCTCAGGATGCTCGGTGCTCAGTACTCTTGGTGCTCGGTGCTCAGTACTCAGGGTGCTGGGTGCTCAGTGCTCGGGGTGCTGGGTGCTCAGTACTCAGGGTGCTGGGTGCTCAGTACTCAGGGTGCTGGGTGCTCAGTACTCAGGTTGCTGGGTGCTCAGTGCTTGGGGTGCTGGGTGCTCAGTGTTCAGGGTGCTGGGTGCTTAGTGCTCGGGGTGCTGGGTGCTCAGTACTCGGGGTGCTCAGTGCTCAGTACTCAGGGTGCTGGGTGCTCAGTACTCAGGGTGCTGGGTTCTCAGTACTCAGGGTGCTGGGTGCTCAGTACTCAGGGTGCTGGGTGCTCAGTACTCAGGGTGCTGCGTGCTCAGTGCTCAGGGTGCTGGGTGCTCAGTACTCAGGGTGCTGGGTGCTCAGTACTCAGGGTGCTGGGTGCTCAGTGCTCAGGGTGATCGGTGCTCAGTCCTCAGTGTGCTCAGTACTCAGGGTGCTGGGTGCTCAGTGCTCGGGGTGCTAGGTGCTCAGTGCTGAGGGTGCTGTGTGCTCTGTGATCGGGGTGCTGGGTGCTCAGTACTCAGGGTGCTCAGTGCTCGGGGAGCTCGGTGCTCAGTACTCAGGGTGCTGGGTGCTCAGTACTAAGTGCTGGGTGTCCTGGGTGCTCCGTGCTTGGGGTGCTGGGTGATCAGCGCTCAGGGTGCTTAGTGCTCAGTACTCAGGGTGCTCAGTGCGCGGGGTGCTGGGTGCTCAGTACTCAGGGTTCTCGGTGCTCAGTACTCAGGGTGCTGGGTGCTCAGTGCTCAGGGTGCTGGGTGCTCAGTACTCGGGGTGCTCGGTGCTCAGTACTCAGAATGCTGGGTGCTCAGTGCTCGGGGTGCTCGATGCTCAGTAGGTTGGGTGCTCAGTACTCAGGGTGCTGGGTGCTCAGTGCTCAGGGTCCTGGGTGCTCAGTGCTCAGGGTGCTGGGTGCTCAGTGCTCAGGGTGCTGGGTGCTCAGTGCTCGGGGTGCTAGGTGCTCAGTACTCAGGGTGCTCAGTACTCAGGGTGCTGTGTGCTCAGGGCTCGGAGTGCTGGGTGCTCAGTACTCAGGGTGCTGCGTGCTCAGTGCTCGGGTTGCTAGGTGCTCAGTGCTCAGGGTGCTGGGTGCTCAGTACTCGGGGTGCTCGGTGCTCAGTACTCAGGGTGCTGGGTGCTCAGTACTCAGGGTGCTGGGTGCTCAGTGCTCAGGGTGATCGGTGCTCAGTCCTCATGGTGCTCAGTACTCAGGGTGCTGGGTGCTCAGTACTCAGGGTGCTGGGTGCTCATTCTCGGGGTGCTGGGTGCTCAGTGCTCGGTGTGCTGTTTGCTCAGTACTCGGGGTGCTGGGTGCTCAGTGCTCAGCGTGCTGGGTGCTCAGTACTGAGGGTACTCGGTTCTCAGTACTCAGGGTGCTGGGTGCTAATTCTCGGGGTGCTGGGTTCTCAGTGCTCGGGGTGCTGGGTGCTCAGTGCTCGGGGTGCTCGGTGCTCAGTACTCAGGGTGCTGGGTGCTCAGTACTCGGGGTGCTGGGTGCTCAGTGCTCAGGGTGCTGGGTGCTCAGTGCTCGGGGAGCTGGGTGCTCAGTGCTCAGGGTGCTGGCTGCTCAGTGCTCAGGGTGCTGGGTGCTCAGTACTCAGGGTGCTCGGTGCTCAGTACTCAGGGTGCTCAGCGCTCAGTACTCAGCGTGCTGGGTGCTCAGTGCTCAGGGTCCTTGGTGCTCATTACTCAGGGTGCTCAGTGCTCAGTACTCAGCGTGCTTTGTGCTCAGTGCTCAGGGTGCTGGGTGCTCAGTACTCAGGGTGCTGGGTGCTCAGTACTCACGGTGCTCGGTGCTCAGTACTCGGGGTGCTGGGTGCTCATTACTCAGGGTGCTGGGTGCTCAGTGCTCGGGGTGCTCGGTGCTCAGTACTCTTGGTTCTGGGTGCTCAGTACTCAGGGTGCTAGGTGCTCAGTGCTCGGGGTGCTCGGTGCTCAGTGCTCAGGATGCTCGGTGCTCAGTACTCTTGGTGCTCGGTGCTCAGTACTCAGGGTGCTGGGTGCTCAGTGCTCGGGGTGCTGGGTGCTCAGTACTCAGGGTGCTGGGTGCTCAGTACTCAGGGTGCTGGGTGCTCAGTACTCAGGATGCTGGGTGCTCAGTGCTTGGGGTGCTGGGTGCTCAGTGTTCAGGGTGCTGGGTGCTTAGTGCTCGGGGTGCTCGATGCTCAGTACTCAGGGTGCTGGTTGCTCAGTGCTCAGGGTGCTCGATGCTCAGTACGTTGGGTGCTCAGTACTCAGGGTGCTGGGTGCTCAGTCCTCAGGGTGCTGGGTGCTCAGTGCTCAGGGTGCTGGGTGCTCAGTGCTCAGGGTGCTTGATGCTCAGTACTCATTGTGCAGGGTGCTCAGTGCTCAGGGTGCTGGGTGCTCAGTGCTCGGGGTGCTAGGTGCTCAGTACTCAGGGTGCTCAGTACTCAGGGTGCTGTGTGCTCAGGGCTCGGGGTGCTGGGTGCTCAGTACTCAGGGTGCTGCGTGCTCAGTGCTCGGGTTGCTAGGTGCTCAGTGCTCAGGGTGCTGGGTGTTCAGTACTCGGGGTGCTCGGTGCTCAGTACTCAGGGTGCTGGGTGCTCAGTCCTCAGGGTGCTGGGTGCTCAGTGCTCAGCGTGATCGGTGCTCAGTCCTCAGGGTGCTCAGTACTCTGGGTGCTGGGAGCTCAGTACTCAGGGTGCTGGGTGCTCATTCTCGGGGTGCTGGGTGCTCAGTGCTCAGTGTGCTGTTTGCTCAGTACTCGGGGTGCTGGGTGCTCAGTGCTCAGCGTGCTGGGTGCTCAGTACTGAGGGTACTCGGTTCTCAGTACTCAGGGTGCTGGGTGCTAATTCTCGGGGTGCTGTGTTCTCAGTGCTCGGGGTGCTGGGTGCTCAGTGCTCGGGGTGCTCGGTGCTCAGTACTCAGGGTGCTGGGTGCTCAGTACTCGGGGTGCTGGGTGCTCAGTGCTGAGGGTGCTGGGTGCTCAGTGCTCGGGGAGCTGGGTGCTCAGTGCTCAGTGTGCTGGCTGCTCAGTGCTCAGGGTGCTGGGTGCTCAGTACTCAGGGTGCTCGGTGCTCAGTACTCAGGGTGCTCAGCGCTCAGTACTCAGCGTGCTGGGTGCTCAGTGCTCAGGGTCCTTGGTGCTCAGTACTCAGGATGCTGGGTACTCAGTGCTCAGGGTGCTCGATGCTCAGTAGGTTGGGTGCTCAGTACTCAGGGTGCTGGGTGCTCAGTGCTCAGGGTCCTGGGTGCTCAGTGCTCAGGGTGCTGGGTGCTCAGTGCTCAGGGTGCTTGATGCTCAGTACTCAGGGTGCAGGGTGCTCAGTGCTCAGGGTGCTGGGTGCTCAGTGCTCGGGGTGCTAGGTGCTCAGTACTCAGGGTGCTCAGTACTCAGGGTGCTGTGTGCTCAGGGCTCTGGGTGCTGGGTGCTCAGTACTCAGGGTGCTGCGTGCTCAGTGCTCGGGTTGCTAGGTGCTCAGTGCTCAGGGTGCTGGGTGCTCAGTACTCGGGGTGCTCGGTGCTCAGTACTCAGGGTGCTGGGTGCTCAGTACTGAGGGTGCTGGGTGCTCAGTGCTCAGGGTGATCGGTGCTCAGTCCTCAGGGTGCTCAGTACTCAGGGTGCTGGGTGCTCAGTACTCAGGGTGCTGGGTGCTCATTCTCGGGGTGCTGGGTGCTCAGTGCTCGGTGTGCTGTTTGCTCAGTACTCGGGGTGCTGGGTGCTCAGTGCTCAGCGTGCTGGGTGCTCAGTACTGAGGGTACTCAGTTCTCAGTACTCAGGGTGCTGGGTGCTAATTCTCGGGGTGCTGGGTTCTCAGTGCTCGGGGAGCTGGGTGCTCAGTGCTCATGGTGCTGGCTGCTCAGTGCTCAGGGTGCTGGGTGCTCAGTGCTCGGTGTGCTGTTTGCTCAGTACTCGGGGTGCTGGGTGCTCAGTGCTCAGCGTGCTGGGTGCTCAGTACTGAGGGTACTCGGTTCTCAGTACTCAGGGTGCTGGGTGCTAATTCTCGGGGTGCTGGGTTCTCAGTGCTCGGGGTGCTGGGTGCTCAGTGCTCGGGGTGCTCGGTGCTCAGTACTCAGGGTGCTGGGTGCTCAGTACTCGGGGTGCTTGGTGCTCAGTGCTCAGGGTGCTGGGTGCTCAGTGCCCGGGGAGCTGGGTGCTCAGTGCTCAGGGTGCTGGCTGCTCAGTGCTCAGGGTGCTGGGTGCTCAGTACTCAGGGTGCTCGGTGCTCAGTACTCAGGGTGCTCAGCGCTCAGTACTCAGCGTGCTGGGTGCTCAGTGCTCAGGGTCCTTGGTGCTCAGTACTCAGGGTGCTCAGTGCTCAGTACTCAGCGTGCTTTGTGCTCAGTGCTCAGGGTGCTGGGTGCTCAGTACTCAGGGTGCTGGGTGCTCAGTACTCACGGTGCTCGGTGCTCAGTACTCGGGGTGCTGGGTGCTCATTACTCAGGGTGCTGGGTGCTCAGTGCTCGGGGTGCTCGGTGCTCAGTACTCTTGGTTCTGGGTGCTCAGTACTCAGGGTGCTAGGTGCTCAGTGCTCGGGGTGCTCGGTGCTCAGTGCTCAGGATGCTCGGTGCTCAGTACTCTTGGTGCTCGGTGCTCAGTACTCAGGGTGCTGGGTGCTCAGTGTTCGGGGTGCTGGGTGCTCAGTACTCAGGGTGCTGGGTGCTCAGTACTCAGGGTGCTGGGTGCTCAGTACTCATGTTGCTGGGTGCTCAGTGCTTGGGGTGCTGGGTGCTCAGTGTTCAGGGTGCTGGGTGCTTAGTGCTCGGGGTGCTCGATGCTCAGTACTCAGGGTGCTGGGTGCTCAGTGCTCGGGGTGCTCGATGCTCAGTACGTTGGGTGCTCAGTACTCAGGGTGCTGGGTGCTCAGTCCTCAGGGTGCTGGGTGCTCAGTGCTCAGGGTGCTGGGTGCTCAGTGCTCAGGGTGCTTGATGCTCAGTACTCATTGTGCAGGGTGCTCAGTGCTCAGGGTGCTGGGTGCTCAGTGCTCGGGGTGCTAGGTGCTCAGTACTCAGGGTGCTCAGTACTCAGGGTGCTGTGTGCTCAGGGCTCGGGGTGCTGGGTGCTCAGTACTCAGGGTGCTGCGTGCTCAGTGCTCGGGTTGCTAGGTGCTCAGTGCTCAGGGTGCTGGGTGCTCAGTACTCGGGGTGCTCGGTGCTCAGTACTCAGGGTGCTGGGTGCTCAGTACTCAGGGTGCTGGGTGCTCAGTGCTCAGCGTGATCGGTGCTCAGTCCTCAGGGTGCTCAGTACTCAGGGTGCTGGGTGCTCAGTACTCAGGGTGCTGGGTGCTCATTCTCGGGGTGCTGGGTGCTCAGTGCTCGGTGTGCTGTTTGCTCAGTACTCGGGGTGCTGGGTGCTCAGTGCTCAGCGTGCTGGGTGCTCAGTACTGAGGGTACTCGGTTCTCAGTACTCAGGGTTCTGGGTGCTAATTCTCGGGGTGCTGTGTTCTCAGTGCTCGGGGTGCTGGGTGCTCAGTGCTGAGGGTGCTGTGTGCTCTGTGATCGGGGTGCTGGGTGCTCAGTACTCAGGGTGCTCAGTGCTCGGGGTGCTCAGTACTCAGGGTGCTGGGTGCTCAGTACTCAGGTTGCTGGGTGCTCAGTGCTTGGGGTGCTGGGTGCTCAGTGTTCAGGGTGCTGGGTGCTTAGTGCTCGGGGTGCTCGATGCTCAGTACTCAGGGTGCTGGGTGCTCAGTACTCAGTGCTTGGTGTCCTGGGTGCTCCGTGCTTGGGGTGCTGGGTGATCAGCGCTCAGGGTGCTTAGTGCTCAGTACTCAGGGTGCTCAGTGCTCAGGGTGCTTTGTGCTCAGTACCCAGGGTTCTCGGTGCTCAGTACTCAGGGTGCTGGGTGCTCAGTGCTCAGGGTGCTGGGTGCTCAGTACTCGGGGTGCTCGGTGCTCAGTACTCAGGATGCTGGGTGCTCAGTGCTCGGGGTGCTCGATGCTCAGTAGGTTGGGTGCTCAGTACTCAGGGTGCTGGGTGCTCAGTGCTCAGGGTCCTGGGTGCTCAGTGCTCAGGGTGCTGGGTGCTCAGTGCTCAGGGTGCTTGATGCTCAGTACTCAGGGTGCAGGGTGCTCAGTGCTCAGGGTGCTGGGTGCTCAGTGCTCGGGGTGCTAGGTGCTCAGTACTCAGGGTGCTCAGTACTCAGGGTGCTGTGTGCTCAGGGCTCGGGGTGCTGGGTGCTCAGTACTCAGGGTGCTGCGTGCTCAGTGCTCGGGTTGCTAGGTGCTCAGTGCTCAGGGTGCTGGGTGCTCAGTACTCGGGGTGCTCGGTGCTCAGTACTCAGGGTGCTGGGTGCTCAGTACTGAGGGTGCTGGGTGCTCAGTGCTCAGGGTGATCGGTGCTCAGTCCTCAGGGTGCTCAGTACTCAGGGTGCTGGGTGCTCAGTACTCAGGGTGCTGGGTGCTCATTCTCGGGGTGCTGGGTGCTCAGTGCTCGGTGTGCTGTTTGCTCAGTACTCGGGGTGCTGGGTGCTCAGTGCTCAGCGTGCTGGGTGCTCAGTACTGAGGGTACTCGGTTCTCAGTACTCAGGGTGCTGGGTGCTAATTCTCGGGGTGCTGGGTTCTCAGTGCTCGGGGTGCTGGGTGCTCAGTGCTCGGGGTGCTCGGTGCTCAGTACTCAGGGTGCTGGGTGCTCAGTACTCGGGGTGCTGGGTGCTCAGTGCTCAGGGTGCTGGGTGCTCAGTGCTCGGGGAGCTGGGTGCTCAGTGCTCAGGGTGCTGGCTGCTCAGTGCTCAGGGTGCTGGGTGCTCAGTACTCAGGGTGCTCGGTGCTCAGTACTCAGGGTGCTCAGCGCTCAGTACTCAGCGTGCTGGGTGCTCAGTGCTCAGGGTCCTTGGTGCTCAGTACTCAGGGTGCTCAGTGCTCAGTACTCAGCGTGCTTTGTGCTCAGTGCTCAGGGTGCTGGGTGCTCAGTACTCAGGGTGCTGGGTGCTCAGTACTCACGGTGCTCGGTGCTCAGTACTCGGGGTGCTGGGTGCTCATTACTCAGGGTGCTGGGTGCTCAGTGCTCGGGGTGCTCGGTGCTCAGTACTCTTGGTTCTGGGTGCTCAGTACTCAGGGTGCTAGGTGCTCAGTGCTCGGGGTGCTCGGTGCTCAGTGCTCAGGATGCTCGGTGCTCAGTACTCTTGGTGCTCGGTGCTCAGTACTCAGGGTGCTGGGTGCTCAGTGCTCGGGGTGCTGGGTGCTCAGTACTCAGGGTGCTGGGTGCTCAGTACTCAGGGTGCTGGGTGCTCAGTACTCAGGTTGCTGGGTGCTCAGTGCTTGGGGTGCTGGGTGCTCAGTGTTCAGGGTGCTGGGTGCTTAGTGCTCGGGGTGCTGGGTGCTCAGTACTCGGGGTGCTCAGTGCTCAGTACTCAGGGTGCTGGGTGCTCAGTACTCAGGGTGCTGGGTTCTCAGTACTCAGGGTGCTGGGTGCTCAGTACTCAGGGTGCTGGGTGCTCAGTACTCAGGGTGCTGCGTGCTCAGTGCTCAGGGTGCTGGGTGCTCAGTACTCAGGGTGCTGGGTGCTCAGTACTCAGGGTGCTGGGTGCTCAGTGCTCAGGGTGATCGGTGCTCAGTCCTCAGTGTGCTCAGTACTCAGGGTGCTGGGTGCTCAGTGCTCGGGGTGCTAGGTGCTCAGTGCTGAGGGTGCTGTGTGCTCTGTGATCGGGGTGCTGGGTGCTCAGTACTCAGGGTGCTCAGTGCTCGGGGAGCTCGGTGCTCAGTACTCAGGGTGCTGGGTGCTCAGTACTAAGTGCTGGGTGTCCTGGGTGCTCCGTGCTTGGGGTGCTGGGTGATCAGCGCTCAGGGTGCTTAGTGCTCAGTACTCAGGGTGCTCAGTGCGCGGGGTGCTGGGTGCTCAGTACTCAGGGTTCTCGGTGCTCAGTACTCAGGGTGCTGGGTGCTCAGTGCTCAGGGTGCTGGGTGCTCAGTACTCGGGGTGCTCGGTGCTCAGTACTCAGAATGCTGGGTGCTCAGTGCTCGGGGTGCTCGATGCTCAGTAGGTTGGGTGCTCAGTACTCAGGGTGCTGGGTGCTCAGTGCTCAGGGTCCTGGGTGCTCAGTGCTCAGGGTGCTGGGTGCTCAGTGCTCAGGGTGCTGGGTGCTCAGTGCTCGGGGTGCTAGGTGCTCAGTACTCAGGGTGCTCAGTACTCAGGGTGCTGTGTGCTCAGGGCTCGGAGTGCTGGGTGCTCAGTACTCAGGGTGCTGCGTGCTCAGTGCTCGGGTTGCTAGGTGCTCAGTGCTCAGGGTGCTGGGTGCTCAGTACTCGGGGTGCTCGGTGCTCAGTACTCAGGGTGCTGGGTGCTCAGTACTCAGGGTGCTGGGTGCTCAGTGCTCAGGGTGATCGGTGCTCAGTCCTCATGGTGCTCAGTACTCAGGGTGCTGGGTGCTCAGTACTCAGGGTGCTGGGTGCTCATTCTCGGGGTGCTGGGTGCTCAGTGCTCGGTGTGCTGTTTGCTCAGTACTCGGGGTGCTGGGTGCTCAGTGCTCAGCGTGCTGGGTGCTCAGTACTGAGGGTACTCGGTTCTCAGTACTCAGGGTGCTGGGTGCTAATTCTCGGGGTGCTGGGTTCTCAGTGCTCGGGGTGCTGGGTGCTCAGTGCTCGGGGTGCTCGGTGCTCAGTACTCAGGGTGCTGGGTGCTCAGTACTCGGGGTGCTGGGTGCTCAGTGCTCAGGGTGCTGGGTGCTCAGTGCTCGGGGAGCTGGGTGCTCAGTGCTCAGGGTGCTGGCTGCTCAGTGCTCAGGGTGCTGGGTGCTCAGTACTCAGGGTGCTCGGTGCTCAGTACTCAGGGTGCTCAGCGCTCAGTACTCAGCGTGCTGGGTGCTCAGTGCTCAGGGTCCTTGGTGCTCATTACTCAGGGTGCTCAGTGCTCAGTACTCAGCGTGCTTTGTGCTCAGTGCTCAGGGTGCTGGGTGCTCAGTACTCAGGGTGCTGGGTGCTCAGTACTCACGGTGCTCGGTGCTCAGTACTCGGGGTGCTGGGTGCTCATTACTCAGGGTGCTGGGTGCTCAGTGCTCGGGGTGCTCGGTGCTCAGTACTCTTGGTTCTGGGTGCTCAGTACTCAGGGTGCTAGGTGCTCAGTGCTCGGGGTGCTCGGTGCTCAGTGCTCAGGATGCTCGGTGCTCAGTACTCTTGGTGCTCGGTGCTCAGTACTCAGGGTGCTGGGTGCTCAGTGCTCGGGGTGCTGGGTGCTCAGTACTCAGGGTGCTGGGTGCTCAGTACTCAGGGTGCTGGGTGCTCAGTACTCAGGATGCTGGGTGCTCAGTGCTTGGGGTGCTGGGTGCTCAGTGTTCAGGGTGCTGGGTGCTTAGTGCTCGGGGTGCTCGATGCTCAGTACTCAGGGTGCTGGTTGCTCAGTGCTCAGGGTGCTCGATGCTCAGTACGTTGGGTGCTCAGTACTCAGGGTGCTGGGTGCTCAGTCCTCAGGGTGCTGGGTGCTCAGTGCTCAGGGTGCTGGGTGCTCAGTGCTCAGGGTGCTTGATGCTCAGTACTCATTGTGCAGGGTGCTCAGTGCTCAGGGTGCTGGGTGCTCAGTGCTCGGGGTGCTAGGTGCTCAGTACTCAGGGTGCTCAGTACTCAGGGTGCTGTGTGCTCAGGGCTCGGGGTGCTGGGTGCTCAGTACTCAGGGTGCTGCGTGCTCAGTGCTCGGGTTGCTAGGTGCTCAGTGCTCAGGGTGCTGGGTGTTCAGTACTCGGGGTGCTCGGTGCTCAGTACTCAGGGTGCTGGGTGCTCAGTCCTCAGGGTGCTGGGTGCTCAGTGCTCAGCGTGATCGGTGCTCAGTCCTCAGGGTGCTCAGTACTCTGGGTGCTGGGAGCTCAGTACTCAGGGTGCTGGGTGCTCATTCTCGGGGTGCTGGGTGCTCAGTGCTCAGTGTGCTGTTTGCTCAGTACTCGGGGTGCTGGGTGCTCAGTGCTCAGCGTGCTGGGTGCTCAGTACTGAGGGTACTCGGTTCTCAGTACTCAGGGTGCTGGGTGCTAATTCTCGGGGTGCTGTGTTCTCAGTGCTCGGGGTGCTGGGTGCTCAGTGCTCGGGGTGCTCGGTGCTCAGTACTCAGGGTGCTGGGTGCTCAGTACTCGGGGTGCTGGGTGCTCAGTGCTGAGGGTGCTGGGTGCTCAGTGCTCGGGGAGCTGGGTGCTCAGTGCTCAGTGTGCTGGCTGCTCAGTGCTCAGGGTGCTGGGTGCTCAGTACTCAGGGTGCTCGGTGCTCAGTACTCAGGGTGCTCAGCGCTCAGTACTCAGCGTGCTGGGTGCTCAGTGCTCAGGGTCCTTGGTGCTCAGTACTCAGGATGCTGGGTACTCAGTGCTCAGGGTGCTCGATGCTCAGTAGGTTGGGTGCTCAGTACTCAGGGTGCTGGGTGCTCAGTGCTCAGGGTCCTGGGTGCTCAGTGCTCAGGGTGCTGGGTGCTCAGTGCTCAGGGTGCTTGATGCTCAGTACTCAGGGTGCAGGGTGCTCAGTGCTCAGGGTGCTGGGTGCTCAGTGCTCGGGGTGCTAGGTGCTCAGTACTCAGGGTGCTCAGTACTCAGGGTGCTGTGTGCTCAGGGCTCTGGGTGCTGGGTGCTCAGTACTCAGGGTGCTGCGTGCTCAGTGCTCGGGTTGCTAGGTGCTCAGTGCTCAGGGTGCTGGGTGCTCAGTACTCGGGGTGCTCGGTGCTCAGTACTCAGGGTGCTGGGTGCTCAGTACTGAGGGTGCTGGGTGCTCAGTGCTCAGGGTGATCGGTGCTCAGTCCTCAGGGTGCTCAGTACTCAGGGTGCTGGGTGCTCAGTACTCAGGGTGCTGGGTGCTCATTCTCGGGGTGCTGGGTGCTCAGTGCTCGGTGTGCTGTTTGCTCAGTACTCGGGGTGCTGGGTGCTCAGTGCTCAGCGTGCTGGGTGCTCAGTACTGAGGGTACTCAGTTCTCAGTACTCAGGGTGCTGGGTGCTAATTCTCGGGGTGCTGGGTTCTCAGTGCTCGGGGAGCTGGGTGCTCAGTGCTCATGGTGCTGGCTGCTCAGTGCTCAGGGTGCTGGGTGCTCAGTACTCAGGGTGCTCGGTGCTCAGTACTCAGGGTGCTCAGCGCTCAGTACTCAGCGTGTTGGGTGCTCAGTGCTCAGGGTCCTTGGTGCTCAGTACTCAGGGTGCTCAGTGCTCAGTACTCAGCGTGTTGGGTGCTCAGTGCTCAGGGTCCTTGGTGCTCAGTACTCAGGGTGCTCAGTGCTCAGTACTCAGCGTGCTTTGTGCTCAGTGCTCAGGGTGCTGGGTGCTCAGTACTCAGGGTGCTGGGTGCTCAGTACTCACGGTGCTCGGTGCTCAGTACTCGGGGTGCTGGGTGCTCATTACTCAGGGTGCTGGGTGCTCAGTGCTCGGGGTGCTCGGTGCTCAGTACTCTTGGTTCTGGGTGCTCAGTACTCAGGGTGCTAGGTGCTCAGTGCTCGGGGTGCTCGGTGCTCAGTGCTCAGGATGCTCGGTGCTCAGTACTCTTGGTGCTCGGTGCTCAGTACTCAGGGTGCTGGGTGCTCAGTGCTCGGGGTGCTGGGTGCTCAGTACTCAGGGTGCTGGGTGCTCAGTACTCAGGGTGCTGGGTGCTCAGTACTCAGGTTGCTGGGTGCTCAGTGCTTGGGGTGCTGGGTGCTCAGTGTTCAGGGTGCTGGGTGCTTAGTGCTCGGGGTGCTGTGTGCTCAGTACTCGGGGTGCTCAGTGCTCAGTACTCAGGGTGCTGGGTGCTCAGTACTCAGGGTGCTGGGTGCTCAGTACTCAGGGTGCTGGGTGCTCAGTACTCAGGGTGCTGGGTGCTCAGTACTCAGGGTGCTGCGTGCTCAGTTCTCAGGGTGCTGGGTGCTCAGTACTCAGGGTGCTGGGTGCTCAGTACTCAGGGTGCTGGGTGCTCAGTACTCAGGGTGCTGGGTGCTCAGTACTCAGGGTGCTGGGTGCTCAGTACTCAGGGTGCTGGGTGCTCAGTACTCAGGGTGCTGCGTCCTCAGTGCTCAGGGTGCTGGGTGCTCAGTACTCAGGGTGCTGGGTGCTCAGTACTCAGGGTGCTGGGTGCTCAGTACTAAGTGCTGGGTGTCCTGGGTGCTCCGTGCTTGGGGTGCTGGGTGATCAGCGCTCAGGGTGCTTAGTGCTCAGTACTCAGGGTGCTCAGTGCTCAGGGTGCTGGGTGCTCAGTACTCAGGGTTCTCGGTGCTCAGTACTCAGGGTGCTGGGTGCTCAGTGCTCAGGGTGCTGGGTGCTCAGTACTCGGGGTGCTCGGTGCTCAGTACTCAGGATGCTGGGTGCTCAGTGCTCGGGGTGCTCGATGCTCAGTAGGTTGGGTGCTCAGTACTCAGGGTGCTGGGTGCTCAGTGCTCAGGGTCCTGGGTGCTCAGTGCTCAGGGTGCTGGGTGCTCAGTGCTCAGGGTGCTTGATGCTCAGTACTCAGGGTGCAGGGTGCTCAGTGCTCAGGGTGCTGGGTGCTCAGTGCTCGGGGTGCTAGGTGCTCAGTACTCAGGGTGCTCAGTACTCAGGGTGCTGTGTGCTCAGGGCTCGGAGTGCTGGGTGCTCAGTACTCAGGGTGCTGCGTGCTCAGTGCTCGGGTTGCTAGGTGCTCAGTGCTCAGGGTGCTGGGTGCTCAGTACTCGGGGTGCTCGGTGCTCAGTACTCAGGGTGCTGGGTGCTCAGTACTCAGGGTGCTGGGTGCTAAGTGCTCAGGGTGATCGGTGCTCAGTCCTCAGGGTGCTCAGTACTCAGGGTGCTGGGTGCTCAGTACTCAGGGTGCTGGGTGCTCATTCTCGGGGTGCTGGGTGCTCAGTGCTCGGTGTGCTGTTTGCTCAGGACTCGGGGTGCTGGGTGCTCAGTGCTCAGCGTGCTGGGTGCTCAGTACTGAGGGTACTCGGTTCTCAGTACTCAGGGTGCTGGGTGCTAATTCTCGGGGTGCTGGGTTCTCAGTGCTCGGGGTGCTGGGTGCTCAGTGCTCGGGGTGCTCGGTGCTCAGTACTCAGGGTGCTGGGTGCTCAGTACTCGGGGTGCTGGGTGCTCAGTGCTCAGGGTGCTGGGTGCTCAGTGCTCGGGGAGCTGGGTGCTCAGTGCTCAGTGTGCTGGGTGCTCAGTGCTCGGGGAGCTGGGTGCTCAGTGCTCAGGGTGCTGGCTGCTCAGTGCTCAGGGTGCTGGGTGCTCAGTACTCGGGGTGCTCGGTGCTCAGTACTCAGGGTGCTGGGTGCTCAGTACTCAGGGTGCTGGGTGCTCAGTGCTCAGGGTGATCGGTGCTCAGTCCTCAGTGTGCTCAGTACTCAGGGTGCGGGGTGCTCAGTGCTCGGGGTGCTGGGTGCTCAGTGCTGAGGGTGCTGGGTGCTCTGTGATCGGGGTGCTGGGTGCTCAGTACTCAGGGTGCTCAGTGCTCGGGGTGCTCGGTGCTCAGTACTCTTGGTGCTGGGTGCTCAGTGCTCAGGGTGCTGGGTGCTCAGTGCTCGGGGTGCTGGGTGCTCAGTACTCAGGGTGCTGGGTGCTCAGTACTCAGGGTCCTGGGTGCTCAGTGCTCGGAGTGCTCGGTGCTCAGTACTCAGGGTGCTGGGTGCTCAGTACTCAGGGTGCTGGGTGCTCAGTGCTCAGGATGCTGGGTGCTCATTACTCAGGGTGCTGGGTGCTCAGTGCTCAGGGTGCTGGGTGCTCAGTGCTCGGAGTGCTCGGTGCTCAGTACTCAGGGTGCTGGGTGCTCAGTACTCAGGGTGCTGGGTGCTCAGTGCTCAGGGTGATCGGTGCTCAGTCCTCAGGGTGCTCAGTACTCAGGGTGCTGGGTGCTCAGTGCTCGGGGTGCTGGGTGCTCAGTGCTGAGTGTGCTGGGTGCTCTGTGATCGGGGTGCTGGGTACTCAGTACTCAGGGTGCTCAGTGCTCGGGGATCTCGGTGCTCAGTACTCAGGGTGCTGGGTGCTCAGTACTCAGTGCTCGGGGTCCTGGGTGCTCCGTGCTTGGGGTGCTGGGTGCTCAGCGCTCAGGGTGCTTAGTGCTCAGTACTCAGGGTGCTCAGTGCTCAGTACTCTTGGTGCTGGGTGCTCAGTGCTCGGGGTGCTGGGTGCTCATTACTCAGGGTGCTGGGTGCTCAGTGCTCGGGGTGCTCGGTGCTCAGTACTCTTGGTGCTGGGTGCTCAGTACTCAGGGTGCTGGGTGCTCAGTGCTCAGGGTGCTCGGTGCTCAGTACTCAGGGTGCTGGGTGCTCAGTGCTCAGGGTGCTGGGTGCTCAGTACTCAGGGTGCTCAGTACTCAGTACTCAGGGTGCTGGGTGCTCAGTGCTTGGGGTGCTGGGTGCTCAGTGCTCAGGGTGCTGGGTGCTCAGTACTCAGGGTGCTGGGTGCTCAGTGCTCAGGGTGCTCAGTGCTCAGTACTCAGGGTGCTGGGTGCTCATTACTCAGGGTGCTGGGTGCTCAGTGCTCGGGGTGCTGGTTACTCAGTACTCACGGTGCTGGGTGCTCAGTACTCAGGGTGCTGGTTGCTCAGTGCTCAGTGTGCTCAGTGCTCAGTACTCAGGGTGCTGGGTGCTCAGTACTCAGGGTGCTGGGTGCTCAGTGCTCGGGGTGCCCGGTGCTCAATGCTCGGGGTGCTCGGTGCTCAGTACTCAGGGTGCTGGGTGCTCAGTACTCAGGGTGCTGGGTGCTCAGTGCTGAGTGCTCAGTGCTCGGGGTGCTGGATGCTCAGTGCTCGGGGTGCTGGGTGCTCAGTACTCAGGGTGCTCGGTGCTCAGTACTCAGGGTGCTGGGTGCTCAGTGCTCGGGGTGCTGGGTGCTCAGTACTCAGGGTGCTGGGTGCTCAGTGCTCGGGGTGCTCGATGCTCAGTACGTTGGGAGCTCAGTACTCAGGGTGCTGGGTGCTCAGTGCTTAGGGTGCTGGGTGCTCAGTGCTCAGGGTGCTGGGTGCTCTGTGCTCAGGGTGCTTGATGCTCAGTACTCAGGGTGCAGGGTGCTCAGTGCTCAGGGTGCTGGGTGCTCAGTGCTCGGGGTGCAAGGTGCTCAGTACTCAGGGTGCTCAGTACTCAGGGTGCTGGGTGCTCAGGGCTCGGGGTGCTGGGTGCTCAGTACTCAGGGTGCTGCGTGCTCAGTGCTCGGGGTGCTGGTTGCTCAGTGCTCAGGGTGCTGGGTGCTCAGTACTCGGGGTGCTCGGTGCTCAGTACTCAGGGTGCTGGGTGCTCAGTACTCAGGGTGCTGGGTGCTCAGTGCTCAGGGTGATCGGTGCTCAGTCCTCAGTGTGCTCAGTACTCAGGGTGCGGGGTGCTCAGTGCTCGGGGTGCTGGGTGCTCAGTGCTGAGGGTGCTGGGTGCTCTGTGATCGGGGTGCTGGGTGCTCAGTACTCAGGGTGCTCAGGGCTCGGGGAGCTCGGTGCTCAGTACTCAGGGTGCTGGGTGCTCAGTACTCAGTGCTCGGGGCCCTGGGTGCTCCGTGCTTGGGGTGCTGGGTGCTCAGCGCTCTGTGTGCTTAGTGCTCAGTACTCAGGGTGCTGGGTGCAAAGTACTCAGGGTGCTCAGTGCTCGGGGTGCTGGGTGCTCAGTACTCAGGGTGCTGGGTGCTCAGTACTCAGGGTGCTGGGTGCTCATTCTTGGGGTGCTGGGTGCTCAGTGCTCGGGGTGCTGTTAGCTCAGTACTCGGGGTGCTGGTTGCTCAGTGCTCAGGGTGCTGGGTGCTCAGTACTCAGGGTGCTCGGTTCTCAGTACTCAGGGTGCTGGGTGCTCATTCTCGGGGTGCTGGGTGCTCAGTGCTCGGGGTGCTGGGTGCTCAGTGCTCGGGGTGCTTGGTGCTCAGTACTCAGGGTGCTGGGTGCTCAGTACTCGGGGTGCTGGGTGCTCAGTGCTCAGGGTGCTGGGTGCTCAGTGCTCGGGGTGCTGGGTGCTCAGTACTCAGAATGCTGGGTGCTCAGTACTCAGGGTGCTGGGTGCTCAGTGCTCAGGGTGCTGGGTGCTCAGTGCTCGGAGTGCTCGGTGCTCAGTACTCAGGGTGCTGGGTGCTCAGTACTCAGGGTGCTGGGTGCTCAGTGTTCAGGGTGATTGGTGCTCAGTCCTCAGGGTGCTCAGTACTCCGGGTGCTCGGTGCTCAGTGCTCGGGGTGCTGGGTCCTCAGTGCTGAGTGTGCTGGGTGCTCTGTGATCGGGGTGCTGGGTGCTCAGTACTCAGGGTGCTCAGTGCTCGGGGAGCTCGGTGCTCAGTAGTCATGGTGCTGGGTGCTCAGGACTCAGTGCTCGGGGTCCTGGGTGCTCCGTGCTCGGGGTGCTGGGTGCTCAGCGCTCTGGGTGCTTAGTGCTCAGTACTCAGGGTGCTCAGTGCTCAGGGTGCTCAGTGCTCATTACTCAGGGTGCTGGGTGCTCAGTGCTCGGGGTGCTCGGTGCTCAGTACTCTTGGTGCTGGGTGCTCAGTACTCAGGGTGCTGGGTGCTCAGTGCTCGGGGTGCTCGGTGCTCAGTGCTCAGGATGCTCGGTGCTCAGTACTCTTGGTGCTGGGTGCTCAGTACTCAGGGTGCTGGGTGCTCAGTGCTCGGGGTGCTGGGTGCGCAGTCCTCAGGGTGCTGGGTGCTCAGTGCTTGGGGTGCTGGGTGCTCAGTGTTCAGGGTGCTGGGTGCTCAGTACTCAAGCTGCTGGGTGCTCAGTACTCAGGGTGCTGGGTGCTCAGTGCTTGGGGTGCTGGGTTCTCAGTGTTCAGGGTGCTGGCTGCTCAGTGCTCGGGGTGCTGGGTTCTCAGTACTCGGGGTGCTCGGTGCTCAGTACTCAGGGTGCTGGGTGCTCAGTACTCAGGGTGCTGGGTGCTCAGTACTCAGGGTGCTGGGTGCTCAGTACTCAGGGTGCTGGGTGCTCAGTGCAGAGGGTGCTGGGTGCTCAGTACTCAAGGTGCTGGGTGCTCAGTACTCAGGGTGCTGGGTGCTCAGTGCTCAGGGTGATCGGTGCTCAGTCCTCAGTGTGCTCAGTACTCAGGGTGCTGGGTGCTCAGTGCTCGGGGTGCTGGGTGCTCAGTGCTGAGGGTGCTGTGTGCTCTGTGATCGGGGTGCTGGGTGCTCAGTACTCAGTGCTCGGGGTCCTGGGTGCTCCGTGCTTGGGGTGCTGGGTGCTCAGCGCTCAGGGTGCTTAGTGCTCAGTACTCAGGGTGCTCAGTGCTCGGGGTGCTGGGTGCTCAGTACTCAGGGTTCTGGGTGCTCAGTACTCAGGGTGCAGGGTGCTCAGTGCTCAGGGTGCTGGGTGCTCAGTACTCGGGGTGCTCGGTGCTCAGTACACAGGGTGCTGGGTGCTCAGTACTCAGGGTGCTGGGTGCTCATGACTCAGGGTGCTCGGTGCTCAGTACTCAGGGTGCTGGGTGCTCAGTGCTCAGGGTGCTGGGTGCTAAGTACTCTGGGTGCTGGGTGCTCAGTACTCAGGGTGCTGGGTGCTCAGTGCTCAGGGTGCTGGGTGCTCAGTACTCAGGGTGCTGGGTGCTCAGTACTCTGGATGCTGGGTGCTCAGTGCTCGGGGTGCTCGGTGCTCAGTGCTCAGGATGCTCGGTGCTCAGTACTCTTGCTGCTGGGTGCTCAGTACTCAGGGTGCTGTGTGCTCAGTACTCAGGGTGCTCGGTGCTCAGTACTCAGGGTGCTGGGTGCTCAGTGCTCAGGGTGCTGGGTGCTCAGTACTCAGGGTGCTCAGTACTCAGTACTCAGGGTGCTGGGTGCTCAGTGCTTGGGGTGCTGGGTGCTCAGTGCTCAGGGTGCTGGGTGCTCAGTGCTCGGGGTGCTGGGTGCTCAGTACTCGGGGTGCTGGGTGCTCAGTGCTCGGGGTGCTGGGTGCTCAGTGCTTGGGGTGCTGGGTGCTCAGTGCTCAGGGTGCTGGGTGCTCAGTGCTCGGGGTGCTGGGTGCTCAGTACTCGGGGTGCTGGGTGCTCAGTGCTCGGGGTGCTGGGTGCTAAGTACTCAGGGTGCTCAGTGCTCGGGGAGCTCGGTGCTCAGTACTCAGGGTGCTGGGTGCTCAGTACTCAGTGCTCGGGGTCCTGGGTGCTCCGTGCTTGGGGTGCTGGGTGCTCAGCGCTCTGGGTGCTTAGTGCTCAGTACTCAGCTTGCTGGGTGCAAAGTACTCAGGGTGCTCAGTGCTCGGGGTGCTGGGTGCTCAGTGCTCGGGGTGCTGGGTGCTCAGTACTCAGGGTGCTGGGTGCTCAGTGCTCAGGGTGCTGGGTGCTCAGTACTCAGGGTGCTGGGTGCTTAGTGCTCAGGGTGCTGGGTGCTCAGTACTCAGGGTGCTGGGTGCTCAGTGCTCAGGGTGCTGGGTGCTCAGTGCTCGGAGTGCTCGGTGCTCAGTACTCAGGGTGCTGGGTGCTCAGTACTCAGGGTGCTGGGTGCTCAGTGCTCAGGGTGATCGGTGCTCAGTCCTCAGTGTGCTCAGTACTCAGGGTGCTGGGTGCTCAGTGCTCGGGGTGCTGGGTGCTCAGTGCTGAGGGTGCTGTGTGCTCTGTGATCGGGGTGCTGGGTGCTCAGTACTCAGGGTGCTCAGTGCTCGGGGAGCTCGGTGCTCAGTACTCAGGGTGCTGGGTGCTCAGTACTCAGTGCTCGGGGTCCTGGGTGCTCCGTGCTTGGGGTGCTGGGTGCTCAGTGCTCAGGGTGCTTATTGCTCAGTACTCAGGGTGCTCAGTGCTCGGGGTGCTGGGTGCTCAGTACTCAGGGTTCTGGGTGCTCAGTACTCAGGGTGCTGGGTGCTCAGTGCTCAGGGTGCTGGGTGCTCAGTACTCGGGGTGCTCGGTGCTCAGTACACAGGGTGCTGGGTGCTCAGTACTCAGGGTGCTGGGTGCTCAGTACTCAGGGTGCTGGGTGCTCAGTGCTCAGGGTGCTGGGTGCTCAGTACTCACGGTGCTGGGTGCTCAGTTCTCAGGGTGATGGGTGCTCAGTACTCAGGGTGCTCAGTACTCATGGTGCTGGGTGCTCAGTGCTCGGGGTGCTGGGTGCTCATTACTCAGGGTGCTCAGTACTCAGGGTGCTGGGTGCTCAGTGCTCGGGTTGCTGGGTGCTCAGTGCTCAGGGTGCTGGGTGCTCAGTCCTCAGGGTGCTCAGTGCTCAGGGTGCTGGGTGCTCAGTGCTCGGGGTGCTCGGTGTTCAGTACTCAGGGTGCTGAGTGCTCAGTACTCAGGGTGCTGGGTGCTCAGTACTCAGGGTGCTGGGTGCTCAGTGCTCGGGGTGCAGGGTGCTCAGTGCTCAGGGTGCTGGCTGCTCAGTGCTCAGGGTGCGGGGTGCTCAGTACTCAGGGTGCTCGGTGCTCAGTACTCAGGGTGCTCAGCGCTCAGTACTCAGCGTGCTGGGTGCTCAGTGCTCAGGGTCCTTGGTGCTCAGTACTCAGGGTGCTCAGTGCTCAGTTCTCAGCGTGCTTTGTGCTCAGTGCTCAGGGTGCTGGGTGCTCAGTACTCAGGGTGCTGGGTGCTCAGTAGTCACGGTGCTGGGTGCTCAGTACTCGGGGTGCTGGGTGCTCGTTACTCAGGGTGCTGTGTGCTCAGTGCTCGGGGTGCTCGGTGCTCAGTACTCTTGGTGCTGGGTGCTCAGTGCTCAGGGTGCTGGGTGTTCAGTGCTCGGGGTGCTGGGTGCTCAGTACTCAGGGTGCTGGGTGCTCAGTACTCAGGGTGCTGGGTGCTCAGTACTCAGGATGCTGGGTGCTCAGTACTCAGGGTGCTGGGTGCTCAGTACTCAGGGTGCTGGGTGCTCAGTACTCAGGGTGCTGGGTGCTCAGTACTCAGGGTGCTGGGTGCTCAGTGCTCAGGGTGCTGGGTGTTCAGTGCTCGGAGTGCTCGGTGCTCAGTACTCAGGGTGCTGGGTGCTCAGTACTCAGGGTGCTGGGTGCTCAGTGCTCAGGGTGATCGGTGCTCAGTCCTCAGGGTGCTCAGTACTCAGGGTGCTGGGTGCTCAGTGCTCGGGGTGCTGGGTGCTCAGTGCTGAGTGTGCTGGGTGCTCTGTGATCGGGGTGCTGGGTACTCAGTACTCAGGGTGCTCAGTGCTTGGGGAGCTCGGTGCTCAGTACTCAGGGTTCTGGGTGCTCAGTACTCACGGTGCTGGGTGCTCAGTACTCGGGGTGGTGGGTGCTCATTACTCAGGGTGCTCGGTGCTCAGTACTCTTGGTGCTGGGTGCTCAGTACTCAGGGTGCTGGGTGCTCAGTACTCAGGGTGCTGGGTGCTCAGTACTCAGGGTGCTGGGTGCTCAGTGCTCAGCGTGCTGGGTGCTCAATGCTCGGAGTGCTCGGTGCTCAGTACTCAGGGTGCTGGGTGCTCAGTACTCAGGGTGCTGGGTGCTCAGTGTTCAGGGTGATCGGTGCTCAGTCCTCAGGGTGCTCAGTACTCAGGGTGCTTGGTGCTCAGTGCTCGGGGTGCTGGGTCCTCAGTGCTGAGTGTGCTGGGTGCTCTGTGATCGGGGTGCTGGGTGCTCAGTACTCAGGGTGCTCAGTGCTCGGGGAGCTCGGTGCTCAGTACTCAGGGTGCTGGGTGCTCAGTACTCAGGATGCTGGGTGCTCAGTACTCAGGGTGCTCAGTGCTCGGGGTGCTGCGTGCTCAGTACTCAGGGTGCTGTGTGCTCAGTACTCAGGGTGCTGGGTGCTCAGTGCTCAGGGTGCTTGGTGCTCAGTACTCGGGGTGCTCGGTGCTCAGTACTCAGGGTGCTGGGTGCTCAGTACTCAGGGTGCTGGGTGCTCAGTACTCAGGGTGCTCGGTGCTCAGTACTCAGGGTGCTGGGTGCTCAGTGCTCAGGGTGCTGGGTGGTAAGTTCTCAGTGTGCTGGGTGCTCAGTACTCAGGGTGCTGGGTGCTCAGTGCTCAGGGTGCTGGGTGCTCAGTACTCAGGGTGCTGGGTGCTCAGTGCTCAGGGTGCTGGGTGCTCAGTACTCAGGGTGCTCAGTACTCAGGGTGCTGGGTGCTCAGTACTCAGGGTGCTCAGTACTCAGGGTCCTGGGTGCTCAGTGCTCGGGGTGCTGGGTGGTCAGTACTCAGGGTGCTAAGTACTCAGGGTGCTGGGTGCTCAGTGCTCGGGTTGCTCGGTGCTCAGTGCTCAGGGTGATCGGTGCTCAGTACTCAGGATGCTGGGTGCTCAGTACTCAGCGTGCTGGGTGCTCAGTCCTCAGGGTGCTCAGTACTCAGCGTGCTGGGTGCTCAGTGCTCAGGGTCCTTGGTGTTCAGTACTCAGGGTGCTCAGTGCTCAGTACTCAGCGTGCTTTGTGCTCAGTGCTCAGGGTGCTGGGTGCTCAGTACTCAGGGTGCTGGGTGCTCAGTACTCACGGTGCTGGGTGCTCAGTACTCAGGGTGCTGGGTGCTCATTACTCAGGGTGCTGGGTGCTCAGTGCTCAGGGTGCTCGGTGCTCAGTACTCTTGGGGCTGGGTGCTCAGTACTCAGGATGCTGGGTGCTCAGTGCTCGGGGTGCTCGGTGCTCAGTGCTCAGGATGCTCGGTGCTCAGTACTCTTGCTGCTGGGTGCTCAGTACTCAGGGTGCTGTGTGCTCAGTACTCAGGGTGCTCGGTGCTCAGTACTCAGGGTGCTAGGTGCTCAGTGCTCAGGGTGCTGGGTGCTCAGTACTCAGGGTGCTCAGTACTCAGTACTCAGCGTGCTGGGTGCTCAGTGCTTGGGGTGCTGGGTGCTCAGTGCTCAGGGTGCTGGGTGCTCAGTGCTCGGGGTGCTGGGTGCTCAGTACTCGGGGTGCTGGGTGCTCAGTGCTCGGGGTGCTGGGTGCTCAGTGCTTGGGGTGCTGGGTGCTCAGTGCTCAGGGTGCTGGGTGCTCAGTGCTCGGGGTGCTGGGTGCTCAGTACTCGGGGTGCTGGGTGCTCAGTGCTCGGGGTGCTGGGTGCTAAGTACTCAGGGTGCTCAGTGCTCGGGGAGCTCGGTGCTCAGTACTCAGGGTGCTGGGTGCTCAGTACTCAGTGCTCGGGGTCCTGGGTGCTCCGTGCTTGGGGTGCTGGGTGCTCAGCGCTCTGGGTGCTTAGTGCTCAGTACTCAGGGTGCTGGGTGCAAAGTACTCAGGGTGCTCAGTGCTCGGGGTGCTGGGTGCTCAGTACTCGGGGTGGTGGGTTCTCATTACTCAGGGTGCTCGGTGCTCAGTACTCTTGGTGCTGGGTGCTCAGTACTCAGGGTGCTGGGTGCTCAGTACTCAGGGTGCTGGGTGCTCAGTACTCAGGGTGCTGGGTGCTCAGTGCTCAGCGTGCTGGGTGCTCAATGCTCGGAGTGCTCGGTGCTCAGTACTCAGGGTGCTGGGTGCTCAGTACTCAGGGTGCTGGGTGCTCAGTGTTCAGGGTGATCGGTGCTCAGTCCTCAGGGTGCTCAGTACTCAGGGTGCTTGGTGCTCAGTGCTCGGGGTGCTGGGTCCTCAGTGCTGAGTGTGCTGGGTGCTCTGTGATCGGGGTGCTGGGTGCTCAGTACTCAGGGTGCTCAGTGCTCGGGGAGCTCGGTGCTCAGTACTCAGGGTGCTGGGTGCTCAGTACTCAGGATGCTGGGTGCTCAGTACTCAGGGTGCTCAGTGCTCGGGGTGCTGCGTGCTCAGTACTCAGGGTGCTGTGTGCTCAGTACTCAGGGTGCTGGGTGCTCAGTGCTCAGGGTGCTTGGTGCTCAGTACTCGGGGTGCTCGGTGCTCAGTACTCAGGGTGCTGGGTGCTCAGTACTCAGGGTGCTGGGTGCTCAGTACTCAGGGTGCTCGGTGCTCAGTACTCAGGGTGCTGGGTGCTCAGTGCTCAGGGTGCTGGGTGGTAAGTTCTCAGTGTGCTGGGTGCTCAGTACTCAGGGTGCTGGGTGCTCAGTGCTCAGGGTGCTGGGTGCTCAGTACTCAGGGTGCTGGGTGCTCAGTGCTCAGGGTGCTGGGTGCTCAGTACTCAGGGTGCTCAGTACTCAGGGTGCTGGGTGCTCAGTACTCAGGGTGCTCAGTACTCAGGGTCCTGGGTGCTCAGTGCTCGGGGTGCTGGGTGGTCAGTACTCAGGGTGCTAAGTACTCAGGGTGCTGGGTGCTCAGTGCTCGGGTTGCTCGGTGCTCAGTGCTCAGGGTGATCGGTGCTCAGTACTCAGGATGCTGGGTGCTCAGTACTCAGCGTGCTGGGTGCTCAGTCCTCAGGGTGCTCAGTACTCAGCGTGCTGGGTGCTCAGTGCTCAGGGTCCTTGGTGTTCAGTACTCAGGGTGCTCAGTGCTCAGTACTCAGCGTGCTTTGTGCTCAGTGCTCAGGGTGCTGGGTGCTCAGTACTCAGGGTGCTGGGTGCTCAGTACTCACGGTGCTGGGTGCTCAGTACTCAGGGTGCTGGGTGCTCATTACTCAGGGTGCTGGGTGCTCAGTGCTCAGGGTGCTCGGTGCTCAGTACTCTTGGGGCTGGGTGCTCAGTACTCAGGATGCTGGGTGCTCAGTGCTCGGGGTGCTCGGTGCTCAGTGCTCAGGATGCTCGGTGCTCAGTACTCTTGCTGCTGGGTGCTCAGTACTCAGGGTGCTGTGTGCTCAGTACTCAGGGTGCTCGGTGCTCAGTACTCAGGGTGCTAGGTGCTCAGTGCTCAGGGTGCTGGGTGCTCAGTACTCAGGGTGCTCAGTACTCAGTACTCAGCGTGCTGGGTGCTCAGTGCTTGGGGTGCTGGGTGCTCAGTGCTCAGGGTGCTGGGTGCTCAGTGCTCGGGGTGCTGGGTGCTCAGTACTCGGGGTGCTGGGTGCTCAGTGCTCGGGGTGCTGGGTGCTCAGTGCTTGGGGTGCTGGGTGCTCAGTGCTCAGGGTGCTGGGTGCTCAGTGCTCGGGGTGCTGGGTGCTCAGTACTCGGGGTGCTGGGTGCTCAGTGCTCGGGGTGCTGGGTGCTAAGTACTCAGGGTGCTCAGTGCTCGGGGAGCTCGGTGCTCAGTACTCAGGGTGCTGGGTGCTCAGTACTCAGTGCTCGGGGTCCTGGGTGCTCCGTGCTTGGGGTGCTGGGTGCTCAGCGCTCTGGGTGCTTAGTGCTCAGTACTCAGGGTGCTGGGTGCAAAGTACTCAGGGTGCTCAGTGCTCGGGGTGCTGGGTGCTCAGTGCTCGGGGTGCTGGGTGCTCAGTACTCAGGGTGCTGGGTGCTCAGTGCTCAGGGTGCTGGGTGCTCAGTACTCAGGGTGCTGGGTGCTCAGTGCTCAGGGTGCTGGGTGCTCAGTACTCAGGGTGCTGGGTGCTCAGTGCTCAGGGTGCTGGGTGCTCAGTGCTCGGAGTGCTCGGTGCTCAGTACTCAGGGTGCTGGGTGCTCAGTACTCAGGGTGCTGGGTGCTCAGTGCTCAGGGTGATCGGTGCTCAGTCCTCAGTGTGCTCAGTACTCAGGGTGCTGGGTGCTCAGTGCTCGGGGTGCTGGGTGCTCAGTGCTGAGGGTGCTGTGTGCTCTGTGATCGGGGTGCTGGGTGCTCAGTACTCAGGGTGCTCAGTGCTCGGGGAGCTCGGTGCTCAGTACTCAGGGTGCTGGGTGCTCAGTACTCAGTGCTCGGGGTCCTGGGTGCTCCGTGCTTGGGGTGCTGGGTGCTCAGCGCTCAGGGTGCTTAGTGCTCAGTACTCAGGGTGCTCAGTGCTCGGGGTGCTGGGTGCTCAGTACTCAGGGTTCTGGGTGCTCAGTACTCAGGGTGCTGGGTGCTCAGTGCTCAGGGTGCTGGGTGCTCAGTACTCGGGGTGCTCGGTGCTCAGTACACAGGGTGCTGGGTGCTCAGTACTCAGGGTGCTGGGTGCTCAGTGCTCAGGGTGCTGGGTGCTCAGTACTCACGGTGCTGGGTGCTCAGTTCTCAGGGTGATGGGTGCTCAGTACTCAGGGTGCTCAGTACTCAGGGTGCTGGGTGCTCAGTGCTCGGGGTGCTGGGTGCTCATTACTCAGGGTGCTCAGTACTCAGGGTGCTGGGTGCTCAGTGCTCGGGTTGCTGGGTGCTCAGTGCTCAGGGTGCTGGGTGCTCAGTCCTCAGGGTGCTCAGTGCTCAGGGTGCTGGGTGCTCAGTGCTCGGGGTGCTCGGTGTTCAGTACTCAGGGTGCTGAGTGCTCAGTACTCAGGGTGCTGGGTGCTCAGTACTCAGGGTGCTGGGTGCTCAGTGCTCGGGGTGCTGGGTGCTCAGTGCTCAGGGTGCTGGCTGCTCAGTGCTCAGGGTGCGGGGTGCTCAGTACTCAGGGTGCTCGGTGCTCAGTACTCAGGGTGCTCAGCGCTCAGTACTCAGCGTGCTGGGTGCTCAGTGCTCAGGGTCCTTGGTGCTCAGTACTCAGGGTGCTCAGTGCTCAGTTCTCAGCGTGCTTTGTGCTCAGTGCTCAGGGTGCTGGGTGCTCAGTACTCAGGGTGCTGGGTGCTCAGTAGTCACGGTGCTGGGTGCTCAGTACTCGGGGTGCTGGGTGCTCGTTACTCAGGGTGCTGTGTGCTCAGTGCTCGGGGTGCTTGGTGCTCAGTACTCTTGGTGCTGGGTGCTCAGTGCTCAGGGTGCTGGGTGTTCAGTGCTCGGGGTGCTGGGTGCTCAGTACTCAGGGTGCTGGGTGCTCAGTACTCAGGATGCTGGGTGTTCAGTATTCAGGGTGCTGGGTGCTCAGTACTCAGGGTGCTGGGTGCTCAGTACTCAGGGTGCTGGGTGCTCAGTACTCAGGGTGCTGGGTGCTCAGTGCTCAGGGTGCTGGGTGTTCAGTGCTCGGAGTGCTCGGTGCTCAGTACTCAGGGTGCTGGGTGCTCAGTACTCAGGGTGCTGGGTGCTCAGTGCTCAGGGTGATCGGTGCTCAGTCCTCAGGGTGCTCAGTACTCAGGGTGCTGTGTGCTCAGTGCTCGGGGTGCTGGGTGCTCAGTGCTGAGTGTGCTGGGTGCTCTGTGATCGGGGTGCTGGGTACTCAGTACTCAGGGTGCTCAGTGCTCGGGGAGCTCGGTGCTCAGTACTCAGGGTGCTGGGTGCTCAGTACTCACGGTGCTGGGTGCTCAGTACTCGGGGTGGTGGGTGCTCATTACTCAGGGTGCTCGGTGCTCAGTACTCTTGGTGCTGGGTGCTCAGTACTCAGGGTGCTGGGTGCTCAGTACTCAGGGTGCTGGGTGCTCAGTACTCAGGGTGCTGGGTGCTCAGTGCTCAGGGTGCTGGGTGCTCAATGCTCGGAGTGCTCGGTGCTCAGTACTCAGGGTGCTGGGTGCTCAGTACTCAGGGTGCTGGGTGCTCAGTGTTCAGGGTGATCGGTGCTCAGTCCTCAGGGTGCTCAGTACTCAGGGTGCTTGGTGCTCAGTGCTCGGGGTGCTGGGTCCTCAGTGCTGAGTGTGCTGGGTGCTCTGTGATCGGGGTGCTGGGTGCTCAGTACTCAGGGTGCTCAGTGCTCGGGGAGCTCGGTGCTCAGTACTCAGGGTGCTGGGTGCTCAGTACTCAGGGTGCTGGGTGCTCAGTACTCAGGGTGCTCAACTGCTCGGGGTGCTGCGTGCTCAGTACTCAGGGTGCTGGGTGCTCAGTACTCAGGGTGCTGGGTGCTCAGTGCTCAGGGTGCTTGGTGCTCAGTACTCGGGGTGCTCGGTGCTCAGTACTCAGGGTGCTGGGTGCTCAGTACTCAGGGTGCTGGGTGCTCAGTACTCAGGGTGCTCGGTGCTCAGTACTCAGGGTGCTGGGTGCTCAGTGCTCAGGGTGCTGGGTGGTAAGTTCTCAGTGTGCTGGGTGCTCAGTACTCAGGGTGCTGGGTGCTCAGTGCTCAGGGTGCTGGGTGCTCAGTACTCAGGGTGCTGGGTGCTCAGTGCTCAGGGTGCTGGGTGCTCAGTACTCAGGGTGCTCAGTACTCAGGGTGCTGGGTGCTCAGTACTCAGGGTGCTCAGTACTCAGGGTCCTGGGTGCTCAGTGCTCGGGGTGCTTGGTGGTCAGTACTCAGGGTGCTAAGTACTCAGGGTGCTGGGTGCTCAGTGCTCGGGTTGCTCGGTGCTCAGTGCTCAGGGTGATCGGTGCTCAGTACTCAGGATGCTGGGTGCTCAGTACTCAGCGTGCTGGGTGCTCAGTCCTCAGGGTGCTCAGTGCTCAGGGTGCTGGGTGCTCAGTGTTCGGGGTGCTCGGTGCTCAGTACTCAGGGTGCTGAGTGCTCAGTACTCATGGTGCTGGGTGCTCATTACTCAGGGTGCTGGGTGCTCAGTGCTCGGGGAGCTGGGTGCTCAGTGCTCAGGGTGCTGGCTGCTCAGTGCTCAGGGTGCTGGGTGCTCAGTACTCAGGGTGCTCGGTGCTCAGTACTCAGGGTGCTCAGCGCTCAGTACTCAGCGTGCTGGGTGCTCAGTGCTCAGGGTCCTTGGTGTTCAGTACTCAGGGTGCTCAGTGCTCAGTACTCAGCGTGCTTTGTGCTCAGTGCTCAGGGTGCTGGGTGCTCAGTACTCAGGGTGCTGGGTGCTCAGTGCTCAGGGTGCTTGGTGCTCAGTACTCGGGGTGCTCGGTGCTCAGTACTCAGGGTGCTGGGTGCTCAGTACTCAGGGTGCTGGGTGCTCAGTACTCAGGGTGCTCGGTGCTCAGTACTCAGGGTGCTGGGTGCTCAGTGCTCAGGGTGCTGGGTGGTAAGTTCTCAGTGTGCTGGGTGCTCAGTACTCAGGGTGCTGGGTGCTCAGTGCTCAGGGTGCTGGGTGCTCAGTACTCAGGGTGCTGGGTGCTCAGTGCTCAGGGTGCTGGGTGCTCAGTACTCAGGGTGCTCAGTACTCAGGGTGCTGGGTGCTCAGTACTCAGGGTGCTCAGTACTCAGGGTCCTGGGTGCTCAGTGCTCGGGGTGCTGGGTGGTCAGTACTCAGGGTGCTAAGTACTCAGGGTGCTGGGTGCTCAGTGCTCGGGTTGCTCGGTGCTCAGTGCTCAGGGTGATCGGTGCTCAGTACTCAGGATGCTGGGTGCTCAGTACTCAGCGTGCTGGGTGCTCAGTCCTCAGGGTGCTCAGTACTCAGCGTGCTGGGTGCTCAGTGCTCAGGGTCCTTGGTGTTCAGTACTCAGGGTGCTCAGTGCTCAGTACTCAGCGTGCTTTGTGCTCAGTGCTCAGGGTGCTGGGTGCTCAGTACTCAGGGTGCTGGGTGCTCAGTACTCACGGTGCTGGGTGCTCAGTACTCAGGGTGCTGGGTGCTCATTACTCAGGGTGCTGGGTGCTCAGTGCTCAGGGTGCTCGGTGCTCAGTACTCTTGGGGCTGGGTGCTCAGTACTCAGGATGCTGGGTGCTCAGTGCTCGGGGTGCTCGGTGCTCAGTGCTCAGGATGCTCGGTGCTCAGTACTCTTGCTGCTGGGTGCTCAGTACTCAGGGTGCTGTGTGCTCAGTACTCAGGGTGCTCGGTGCTCAGTACTCAGGGTGCTAGGTGCTCAGTGCTCAGGGTGCTGGGTGCTCAGTACTCAGGGTGCTCAGTACTCAGTACTCAGCGTGCTGGGTGCTCAGTGCTTGGGGTGCTGGGTGCTCAGTGCTCAGGGTGCTGGGTGCTCAGTGCTCGGGGTGCTGGGTGCTCAGTACTCGGGGTGCTGGGTGCTCAGTGCTCGGGGTGCTGGGTGCTCAGTGCTTGGGGTGCTGGGTGCTCAGTGCTCAGGGTGCTGGGTGCTCAGTGCTCGGGGTGCTGGGTGCTCAGTACTCGGGGTGCTGGGTGCTCAGTGCTCGGGGTGCTGGGTGCTAAGTACTCAGGGTGCTCAGTGCTCGGGGAGCTCGGTGCTCAGTACTCAGGGTGCTGGGTGCTCAGTACTCAGTGCTCGGGGTCCTGGGTGCTCCGTGCTTGGGGTGCTGGGTGCTCAGCGCTCTGGGTGCTTAGTGCTCAGTACTCAGGGTGCTGGGTGCAAAGTACTCAGGGTGCTCAGTGCTCGGGGTGCTGGGTGCTCAGTGCTCGGGGTGCTGGGTGCTCAGTACTCAGGGTGCTGGGTGCTCAGTGCTCAGGGTGCTGGGTGCTCAGTACTCAGGGTGCTGGGTGCTCAGTGCTCAGGGTGCTGGGTGCTCAGTACTCAGGGTGCTGGGTGCTCAGTGCTCAGGGTGCTGGGTGCTCAGTGCTCGGAGTGCTCGGTGCTCAGTACTCAGGGTGCTGGGTGCTCAGTACTCAGGGTGCTGGGTGCTCAGTGCTCAGGGTGATCGGTGCTCAGTCCTCAGTGTGCTCAGTACTCAGGGTGCTGGGTGCTCAGTGCTCGGGGTGCTGGGTGCTCAGTGCTGAGGGTGCTGTGTGCTCTGTGATCGGGGTGCTGGGTGCTCAGTACTCAGGGTGCTCAGTGCTCGGGGAGCTCGGTGCTCAGTACTCAGGGTGCTGGGTGCTCAGTACTCAGTGCTCGGGGTCCTGGGTGCTCCGTGCTTGGGGTGCTGGGTGCTCAGCGCTCAGGGTGCTTAGTGCTCAGTACTCAGGGTGCTCAGTGCTCGGGGTGCTGGGTGCTCAGTACTCAGGGTTCTGGGTGCTCAGTACTCAGGGTGCTGGGTGCTCAGTGCTCAGGGTGCTGGGTGCTCAGTACTCGGGGTGCTCGGTGCTCAGTACACAGGGTGCTGGGTGCTCAGTACTCAGGGTGCTGGGTGCTCAGTGCTCAGGGTGCTGGGTGCTCAGTACTCACGGTGCTGGGTGCTCAGTTCTCAGGGTGATGGGTGCTCAGTACTCAGGGTGCTCAGTACTCAGGGTGCTGGGTGCTCAGTGCTCGGGGTGCTGGGTGCTCATTACTCAGGGTGCTCAGTACTCAGGGTGCTGGGTGCTCAGTGCTCGGGTTGCTGGGTGCTCAGTGCTCAGGGTGCTGGGTGCTCAGTCCTCAGGGTGCTCAGTGCTCAGGGTGCTGGGTGCTCAGTGCTCGGGGTGCTCGGTGTTCAGTACTCAGGGTGCTGAGTGCTCAGTACTCAGGGTGCTGGGTGCTCAGTACTCAGGGTGCTGGGTGCTCAGTGCTCGGGGTGCTGGGTGCTCAGTGCTCAGGGTGCTGGCTGCTCAGTGCTCAGGGTGCGGGGTGCTCAGTACTCAGGGTGCTCGGTGCTCAGTACTCAGGGTGCTCAGCGCTCAGTACTCAGCGTGCTGGGTGCTCAGTGCTCAGGGTCCTTGGTGCTCAGTACTCAGGGTGCTCAGTGCTCAGTTCTCAGCGTGCTTTGTGCTCAGTGCTCAGGGTGCTGGGTGCTCAGTACTCAGGGTGCTGGGTGCTCAGTAGTCACGGTGCTGGGTGCTCAGTACTCGGGGTGCTGGGTGCTCGTTACTCAGGGTGCTGTGTGCTCAGTGCTCGGGGTGCTTGGTGCTCAGTACTCTTGGTGCTGGGTGCTCAGTGCTCAGGGTGCTGGGTGTTCAGTGCTCGGGGTGCTGGGTGCTCAGTACTCAGGGTGCTGGGTGCTCAGTACTCAGGATGCTGGGTGTTCAGTATTCAGGGTGCTGGGTGCTCAGTACTCAGGGTGCTGGGTGCTCAGTACTCAGGGTGCTGGGTGCTCAGTACTCAGGGTGCTGGGTGCTCAGTGCTCAGGGTGCTGGGTGTTCAGTGCTCGGAGTGCTCGGTGCTCAGTACTCAGGGTGCTGGGTGCTCAGTACTCAGGGTGCTGGGTGCTCAGTGCTCAGGGTGATCGGTGCTCAGTCCTCAGGGTGCTCAGTACTCAGGGTGCTGTGTGCTCAGTGCTCGGGGTGCTGGGTGCTCAGTGCTGAGTGTGCTGGGTGCTCTGTGATCGGGGTGCTGGGTACTCAGTACTCAGGGTGCTCAGTGCTCGGGGAGCTCGGTGCTCAGTACTCAGGGTGCTGGGTGCTCAGTACTCACGGTGCTGGGTGCTCAGTACTCGGGGTGGTGGGTGCTCATTACTCAGGGTGCTCGGTGCTCAGTACTCTTGGTGCTGGGTGCTCAGTACTCAGGGTGCTGGGTGCTCAGTACTCAGGGTGCTGGGTGCTCAGTACTCAGGGTGCTGGGTGCTCAGTGCTCAGGGTGCTGGGTGCTCAATGCTCGGAGTGCTCGGTGCTCAGTACTCAGGGTGCTGGGTGCTCAGTACTCAGGGTGCTGGGTGCTCAGTGTTCAGGGTGATCGGTGCTCAGTCCTCAGGGTGCTCAGTACTCAGGGTGCTTGGTGCTCAGTGCTCGGGGTGCTGGGTCCTCAGTGCTGAGTGTGCTGGGTGCTCTGTGATCGGGGTGCTGGGTGCTCAGTACTCAGGGTGCTCAGTGCTCGGGGAGCTCGGTGCTCAGTACTCAGGGTGCTGGGTGCTCAGTACTCAGGGTGCTGGGTGCTCAGTACTCAGGGTGCTCAACTGCTCGGGGTGCTGCGTGCTCAGTACTCAGGGTGCTGGGTGCTCAGTACTCAGGGTGCTGGGTGCTCAGTGCTCAGGGTGCTTGGTGCTCAGTACTCGGGGTGCTCGGTGCTCAGTACTCAGGGTGCTGGGTGCTCAGTACTCAGGGTGCTGGGTGCTCAGTACTCAGGGTGCTCGGTGCTCAGTACTCAGGGTGCTGGGTGCTCAGTGCTCAGGGTGCTGGGTGGTAAGTTCTCAGTGTGCTGGGTGCTCAGTACTCAGGGTGCTGGGTGCTCAGTGCTCAGGGTGCTGGGTGCTCAGTACTCAGGGTGCTGGGTGCTCAGTGCTCAGGGTGCTGGGTGCTCAGTACTCAGGGTGCTCAGTACTCAGGGTGCTGGGTGCTCAGTACTCAGGGTGCTCAGTACTCAGGGTCCTGGGTGCTCAGTGCTCGGGGTGCTTGGTGGTCAGTACTCAGGGTGCTAAGTACTCAGGGTGCTGGGTGCTCAGTGCTCGGGTTGCTCGGTGCTCAGTGCTCAGGGTGATCGGTGCTCAGTACTCAGGATGCTGGGTGCTCAGTACTCAGCGTGCTGGGTGCTCAGTCCTCAGGGTGCTCAGTGCTCAGGGTGCTGGGTGCTCAGTGTTCGGGGTGCTCGGTGCTCAGTACTCAGGGTGCTGAGTGCTCAGTACTCATGGTGCTGGGTGCTCATTACTCAGGGTGCTGGGTGCTCAGTGCTCGGGGAGCTGGGTGCTCAGTGCTCAGGGTGCTGGCTGCTCAGTGCTCAGGGTGCTGGGTGCTCAGTACTCAGGGTGCTCGGTGCTCAGTACTCAGGGTGCTCAGCGCTCAGTACTCAGCGTGCTGGGTGCTCAGTGCTCAGGGTCCTTGGTGTTCAGTACTCAGGGTGCTCAGTGCTCAGTACTCAGCGTGCTTTGTGCTCAGTGCTCAGGGTGCTGGGTGCTCAGTACTCAGGGTGCTGGGTGCTCAGTGCTCGGGGTGCTCGGTGCTCAGTACTCTTGGGGCTGGGTGCTCAGTACTCAGGATGCTGGGTGCTCAGTGCTCGGGGTGCTCGGTGCTCAGTGCTCAGGATGCTCGGTGCTCAGTACTCTTGCTGCTGGGTGCTCAGTACTCAGGGTGCTGTGTGCTCAGTACTCAGGGTGCTCGGTGCTCAGTACTCAGGGTGCTGGGTGCTCAGTGCTCAGGGTGCTGGGTGCTCAGTACTCAGGGTGCTCAGTACTCAGTACTCAGCGTGCTGGGTGCTCAGTGCTTGGGGTGCTGGGTGCTCAGTGCTCAGGGTGCTGGGTGCTCAGTGCTCGGGGTGCTGGGTGCTCAGTACTCGGGGTGCTGGGTGCTCAGTGCTCGGGGTGCTGGGTGCTCAGTGCTTGGGGTGCTGGGTGCTCAGTGCTCAGGGTGCTGGGTGCTCAGTGCTCGGGGTGCTGGGTGCTCAGTACTCGGGGTGCTGGGTGCTCAGTGCTCGGGGTGCTGGGTGCTAAGTACTCAGGGTGCTCAGTGCTCGGGGAGCTCGGTGCTCAGTACTCAGGGTGCTGGGTGCTCAGTACTCAGTGCTCGGGGTCCTGGGTGCTCCGTGCTTGGGGTGCTGGGTGCTCAGCGCTCTGGGTGCTTAGTGCTCAGTACTCAGGGTGCTGGGTGCAAAGTACTCAGGGTGCTCAGTGCTCGGGGTACTGGGTGCTCAGTGCTCGGGGTCCTGGGTGCTCAGTACTCAGGGTGCTGGGTGCTCAGTGCTCAGGGTGCTGGGTGCTCAGTACTCAGGGTGCTGGGTGCTCAGTGCTCAGGGTGCTGGATGCTCAGTACTCAGGGTGCTGGGTGCTCAGTGCTCAGTGTGCTGGGTGCTCAGTGCTCGGAGTGCTCGGTGCTCAGTACTCAGGGTGCTGGGTGCTCAGTACTCAGGGTGCTGGGTGCTCAGTGCTCGGGGTGCTGGGTGCTCAGTGCTGAGGGTGCTGTGTGCTCTGTGATCGGGGTGCTGGGTGCTCAGTACTCAGGGTGCTCAGTGCTCGGGGAGCTCGGTGCTCAGTACTCAGGGTGCTGGGTGCTCAGTACTCAGTGCTCGGGGTCCTGGGTGCTCCGTGCTTGGGGTGCTGGGTGCTCAGCGCTCAGGGTGCTTAGTGCTCAGTACTCAGGGTGCTCAGTGCTCGGGGTGCTGGGTGCTCAGTACTCAGGGTTCTGGGTGCTCAGTACTCAGGGTGCTGGGTGCTCAGTGCTCAGGGTGCTGGGTGCTCAGTACTCGGGGTGCTCGGTGCTCAGTACACATGGTGCTGGGTGCTCAGTACTCAGGGTGCTGGGTGCTCAGTACTCAGGTTGCTGGGTGCTCAGTGCTCAGGGTGCTGGGTGCTCAGTACTCACGGTGCTGGGTGCTTAGTTCTCAGGGTGATGGGTGCTCAGTACTCAGGGTGCTCAGTACTCAGGGTGCTGGGTGCTCAGTGCTCGGGGTGCTGGGTGCTCATTACTCAGGGTGCTCAGTACTCAGGGTGCTGGGTGCTCAGTGCTCGGGTTGCTGGGTGCTCAGTGCTCAGGGTGCTGGGTGCTCAGTCCTCAGGGTGCTCAGTGCTCAGGGTGCTGGGTGCTCAGTGCTCGGGGTGCTCGGTGTTCAGTACTCAGGGTGCTGAGTGCTCAGTACTCAGGGTGATGGGTGCTCAGTACTCAGGGTGCTGGGTGCTCAGTGCTCGGGGTGCTGGGTGCTCAGTGCTCAGGGTGCTGGCTGCTCAGTGCTCAGGGTGCGGGGTGCTCAGTACTCAGGGTGCTCGGTGCTCAGTACTCAGGGTGCTCAGCGCTCAGTACTCAGCGTGCTGGGTGCTCAGTGCTCAGGGTCCTTGGTGCTCAGTACTCAGGGTGCTCAGTGCTCAGTTCTCAGCGTGCTTTGTGCTCAGTGCTCAGGGTGCTGGGTGCTCAGTACTCAGGGTGCTGGGTGCTCAGTAGTCACGGTGCTGGGTGCTCAGTACTCGGGGTGCTGGGTGCTCGTTACTCAGGGTGCTGTGTGCTCAGTGCTCGGGGTGCTCGGTGCTCAGTACTCTTGGTGCTGGGTGCTCAGTGCTCAGGGTGCTGGGTGTTCAGTGCTCAGGGTGCTGGGTGCTCAGTACTCAGGGTGCTGGGTGCTCAGTACTCAGGGTGCTGGGTGCTCAGTACTCAGGATGCTGGGTGCTCAGTACTCAGGGTGCTGGGTGCTCAGTACTCAGGGTGCTGGGTGCTCAGTACTCAGGGTGCTGGGTGCTCAGTACTCAGGGTGCTGGGTGCTCAGTGCTCAGCGTGCTGGGTGCTCAATGCTCGGAGTGCTCGGTGCTCAGTACTCAGGGTGCTGGGTGCTCAGTACTCAGGGTGCTGGGTGCTCAGTGTTCAGGGTGATCGGTGCTCAGTCCTCAGGGTGCTCAGTACTCAGGGTGCTCGGTGCTCAGTGCTCGGGGTGCTGGGTCCTCAGTGCTGAGTGTGCTGGGTGCTCTGTGATCGGGGTGCTGGGTGCTCAGTACTCAGGGTGCTCAGTGCTCGGGGAGCTCGGTGCTCAGTACTCAGGGTGCTGGGTGCTCAGTACTCAGTGCTCGGGGTCCTGGGTGCTCCGTGCTTGGGGTGCTGGGTGCTCAGCGCTCTGGGTGTTTAGTGCTCAGTACTCAGGGTGCTCAGTGCTCGGGGTGCTGCGTGCTCAGTACTCAGGGTGCTGGGTGCTCAGTACTCAGGGTGCTGGGTGCTCAGTGCTCAGGGTGCTGGGTGCTCAGTACTCGGGGTGCTCGGTGCTCAGTACTCAGGGTGCTGGGTGCTCAGTACTCGGGGTGCTGGGTGCTCAGTACTCAGGGTGCTCGGTGCTCAGTACTCAGGGTGCTGGGTGCTCAGTGCTCAGGGTGCTGGGTGCTAAGTTCTCAGGGTGCTGGGTGCTCAGTACTCAGGGTGCTGGGTGCTCAGTGCTCAGGGTGCTGGGTGCTCAGTACTCAGGGTGCTGGGTGCTCATTCTCGGGGTGCTGGGTGCTCAGTGCTCGGGGTGCTGGGTGCTCAGTGCTCGGGTTGCTCGGTGCTCAGTACTCAGGGTGCTGGGTGCTCAGTACTCGGGGTGCTGGGTGCTCAGTGCTCGGGGTGCTGGTTGCTCAGTACTCACGGTGCTGGGTGCTCAGTACTCGGGGTGCTGGGTGCTCATTACTCAGGGTGCTGGGTGCTCAGTGCTCAGGGTGCTCAGTGCTCAGTACTCAGGGTGCTGGGTGCTCAGTAGTCAGGGTGCTGGGTGCTCAGTGCTGGGTGCTCAGTGCTCGGGGTGCTGGATGCTCAGTGCTCGGGGTGCTGGGTGCTCAGTACTCAGGGTGCTCGGTGCTCAGTACTCAGGGTGCTGGGTGCTCAGTGCTCGGGGTGCTGGGTGCTCAGTACACAGGGTGCTGGGTGCTCAGTGCTCGGGGTGCTCGATGCTCAGTACGTTGGGTGCTCAGTACTCAGGGTGCTGGGTGCTCAGTGCTCAGGCTGCTGGGTGATCAGTGCTCAGGGTGCTGGGTGCTCAGTGCTCGGGGTGCTAGGTGCTCAGTACTCAGGGTGCTCAGTACTCAGGGTGCTGGGTGCTCAGGGCTCGGGGTGCTGGGTGCTCAGTACTCAGGGCGCTGCGTGCTCAGTGCTCGGGGTGCTGGGTGCTCAGTGCTCAGGGTGCTGGGTGCTCAGTATTCGGGGTGCTCAGTGCTCAGTACTCAGGGTGCTGGGTGCTCAGTACTCAGGGTGCTGGGTGCTCAGTGCTCATTGTGATCGGTGCTCAGTCCTCAGGGTGCTCAGTACTCAGGGTGCTGGGTGCTCAGTGCTCGGGGTGCTGGGTGCTCAGTGCTGAGGGTGCTGGGTGCTCTGTGATCGGGGTGCTGGGTGCTCAGTACTCAGGGTGCTCAGGGCTCGGGGAGCTCGGTGCTCAGTACTCAGGGTGCTGGGTGCTCAGTACTCAGTGCTCGGGGTCCTGGGTGCTCCGTGCTTGGGGTGCTGGGTGCTCAGCGCTCTGTGTGCTTAGTGCTCAGTACTCAGGGTGCTGGGTGCAAAGTACTCAGGGTGCTCAGTGCTCGGGGTGCTGGGTGCTCAGTACTCAGGGTGCTGGGTGCTCAGTACTCAGGGTGCTGGGTGCTCATTCTCGGGGTGCTGGGTGCTCAGTGCTCGGGGTGCTGTTTGCTCAGTACTCAGGGTGCTGGGTGCTCAGTGCTCAGGGTGCTGGGTGCTCAGTACTCAGGGTGCTCGGTTCTCAGTACTCAGGGTGATGGGTGCTCATTCTCGGGGTGCTGGGTGCTCAGTGCTCATGGTGCTGGGTGCTCAGTGCTCGTGGTGCTCTGTGCTCAGTACTCAGGGTGCTGGGTGCTCAGTACTCGGGGTGCTGGGTGCTCAGTGCTCAGGGTGCTGGGTGCTCAGTGCTCGGGGTGCTGGGTGCTCAGTGCTCAGGGTGCTGGCTGCTCAGTGCTCAGGGTGCTGGGTGCTCAGTACTCAGGGTGCTCGGTGCTCAGTACTCAGGGTGCTCAGCGCTCAGTACTCAGCGTGCTCGGTGCTCAGTGCTCAGGGTCCTTGGTGCTCAGTACTCAGGGTGCTCAGTGCTCAGTACTCAGCGTGCTTTTTGATCAGTGCTCAGGGTGCTGGGTGCTCAGTACTCAGGGTGCTGGGTGCTCAGAACTCACGGTGCTGGGTGCTCAGTACTCGGGGTGCTGGGTGCTCATTACTCAGGGTGCTCGGTGCTCAGTACTCTTGGTGCTGGGTGCTCAGTACTCAGGGTGCTGGGTGCTCAGTACTCAGGGTGCTGGGTGCTCAGTACTCAGGGTGCTGGGTGCTCAGTGCTCAGGGTGCTGGGTGCTCAATGCTCGGAGTGCTCGGTGCTCAGTACTCAGGGTGCTGGGTGCTCAGTACTCAGGGTGCTGGGTGCTCAGTGTTCAGGGTGATCGGTGCTCAGTCCTCAGGGTGCTCAGTACTCAGGGTGCTCGGTGCTCAGTGCTCGGGGTGCTGGGTCCTCAGTGCTGAGTGTTCTGGGTGCTCTGTGATCGGGGTGCTGGGTGCTCAGTACTCAGGGTGCTCAGTGCTCGGGGAGCTCGGTGCTCAGTACTCAGGGTGCTGGGTGCTCAGTACTCAGTGCTCGGGGTCCTGGGTGCTCCGTGCTTGGGGTGCTTGGTGCTCAGCGCTCTGGGTGTTTAGTGCTCAGTACTCAGGGTGCTCAGTGCTCGGGGTGCTGCGTGCTCAGTACTCAGGGTGCTGGGTGCTCAGTACTCAGGGTGCTGGGTGCTCAGTGCTCAGGGTGCTGGGTGCTCAGTACTCGGGGTGCTCGGTGCTCAGTACTCAGGGTGCTGGGTGCTCAGTACTCAGGGTGCTGGGTGCTCAGTACTCAGGGTGCTCGGTGCTCAGTACTCAGGGTGCTGGGTGCTCAGTGCTCAGGGTGCTGGGTGCTAAGTTCTCAGGGTGCTGGGTGCTCAGTACTCAGGGTGCTGGGTGCTCAGTGCTCAGGGTGCTGGGTGCTCAGTACTCAGGGTGCTGGGTGCTCATTCTCGGGGTGCTGGGTGCTCAGTGCTCGGGGTGCTGGGTGCTCAGTGCTCGGGTTGCTCGGTGCTCAGTACTCAGGGTGCTGGGTGCTCAGTACTCGGGGTGCTGGGTGCTCAGTGCTCAGAGTGCTGGGTGCTCAGTGCTCGGGGTGCTGGGTGCTCAGTGCTCAGGGTGCTGGCTGCTCAGTGCTCAGGGTGCTGGGTGCTCAGTACTCAGGGTGCTCGGTGCTCAGTACTCAGGGTGCTCAGCGCTCAGTACTCAGCGTGCTGGGTGCTCAATGCTCAGGGTCCTTGGTGCTCAGTACTCAGGGTGCTCAGTGCTCAGTACTCAGCGTGCTTTGTGCTCAGTGCTCAGGGTGCTGGGTGCTCAGTACTCAGGGTGCTGTGTGCTCAGTACTCACGGTGCTGGGTGCTCAGTACTCGGGGTGCTGGGTGCTCATTACTCAGGGTGCTGGGTGCTCAGTGCTCGGGGTGCTCGGTGCTCAGTACTCTTGGGGCTGGGTGCTCAGTACTCAGGATGCTGGGTGCTCAGTGCTCGGGGTGCTCGGTGCTCAGTGCTCAGGATGCTCAGTGCTCAGTACTCTTGCTGCTGGGTGCTCAGTACTCAGGGTGCTGTGTGCTCAGTACTCAGGGTGCTTGGTGCTCAGTACTCAGGGTGCTGGGTGCTCAGTGCTCAGGGTGCTGGGTGCTCAGTACTCAGGGTGCTCAGTACTCAGTACTCAGCGTGCTGGGTGCTCAGTGCTTGGGGTGCTGGGTGCTCAGTGCTCAGGGTGCTGGGTGCTCAGTGCTCGGGGTGCTGGGTGCTCAGTACTCGGGGTGCTGGGTGCTCAGTGCTCGGGGTGCTGGGTGCTCAGTGCTTGGGGTGCTGGGTGCTCAGTGCTCAGGGTGCTGGGTGCTCAGTGATCGGGGTGCTGGGTGCTCAGTACTCGGGGTGCTGGGTGCTCAGTGCTCGGGGTGCTGGGTGCTAAGTACTCAGGGTGCTCAGTGCTCGGGGAGCTCGGTGCTCAGTACTCAGGGTGCTGGGTGCTCAGTACTCAGTGCTCGGGGTCCTGGGTGCTCCGTGCTTGGGGTGCTGGGTGCTCAGCGCTCTGGGTGCTTAGTGCTCAGTACTCAGGGTGCTGGGTGCAAAGTACTCAGGGTGCTCAGTGCTCGGGGTGCTGGGTGCTCAGTGCTCGGGGTGCTGGGTGCTCAGTACTCAGGGTGCTGGGTGCTCAGTGCTCAGGGTGCTGGGTGCTCAGTACTCAGGGTGCTGGGTGCTCAGTGCTCAGGGTGCTGGGTGCTCAGTACTCAGGGTGCTGGGTGCTCAGTGCTCAGTGTGCTGGGTGCTCAGTGCTCGGAGTGCTCGGTGCTCAGTACTCAGGGTGCTGGGTGCTCAGTACTCAGGGTGCTGGGTGCTCAGTGCTCAGGGTGATCGGTGCTCAGTCCTCAGTGTGCTCAGTACTCAGGGTGCTGGGTGCTCAGTGCTCGGGGTGCTGGGTGCTCAGTGCTGAGGGTGCTGTGTGCTCTGTGATCGGGGTGCTGGGTGCTCAGTACTCAGGGTGCTCAGTGCTCGGGGAGCTCGGTGCTCAGTACTCAGGGTGCTGGGTGCTCAGTACTCAGTGCTCGGGGTCCTGGGTGCTCCGTGCTTGGGGTGCTGGGTGCTCAGCGCTCAGGGTGCTTAGTGCTCAGTACTCAGGGTGCTCAGTGCTCGGGGTGCTGGGTGCTCAGTACTCAGGGTTCTGGGTGCTCAGTACTCAGGGTGCTGGGTGCTCAGTGCTCAGGGTGCTGGGTGCTCAGTACTCGGGGTGCTCGGTGCTCAGTACACATGGTGCTGGGTGCTCAGTACTCAGGGTGCTGGGTGCTCAGTACGCAGGTTGCTGGGTGCTCAGTGCTCAGGGTGCTGGGTGCTCAGTACTCACGGTGCTGGGTGCTCAGTTCTCAGGGTGATGGGTGCTCAGTACTCAGGGTGCTCAGTACTCAGCGTGCTGGGTGCTCAGTGCTCGGGGTGCTGGGTGCTCATTACTCAGGGTGCTCAGTACTCAGGGTGCTGGGTGCTCAGTGCTCGGGTTGCTGGGTGCTCAGTGCTCAGGGTGCTGGGTGCTCAGTCCTCAGGGTGCTCAGTGCTCAGGGTGCTGGGTGCTCAGTGCTCGGGGTGCTCGGTGTTCAGTCCTCAGGGTGCTGAGTGCTCAGTACTCAGGGTGATGGGTGCTCAGTACTCAGGGTGCTGGGTGCTCAGTGCTCGGGGTGCTGGGTGCTCAGTGCTCAGGGTGCTGGCTGCTCAGTGCTCAGGGTGCGGGGTGCTCAGTACTCAGGGAGCTCGGTGCTCAGTACTCAGGGTGCTCAGCGCTCAGTACTCAGCGTGCTGGGTGCTCAGTGCTCAGGGTCCTTGGTGCTCAGTACTCAGGGTGCTCAGTGCTCAGTTCTCAGCGTGCTTTGTGCTCAGTGCTCAGGGTGCTGGGTGCTCAGTACTCAGGGTGCTGGGTGCTCAGTAGTCACGGTGCTGGGTGCTCAGTACTCGGGGTGCTGGGTGCTCGTTACTCAGGGTGCTGTGTGCTCAGTGCTCGGGGTGCTCGGTGCTCAGTACTCTTGGTGCTGGGTGCTCAGTGCTCAGGGTGCTGGGTGTTCAGTGCTCAGGGTGCTGGGTGCTCAGTACTCAGGGTGCTGGGTGCTCAGTACTCAGGGTGCTGGGTGCTCAGTACTCAGGATGCTGGGTGCTCAGTACTCAGGGTGCTGGGTGCTCAGTACTCAGGGTGCTGGGTGCTCAGTACTCAGGGTGCTGGGTGCTCAGTACTCAGGGTGCTGGGTGCTCAGTGCTCAGGGTGCTGGGTGCTCAATGCTCGGAGTGCTCGGTGCTCAGTACTCAGGGTGCTGGGTGCTCAGTACTCAGGGTGCTGGGTGCTCAGTGTTCAGGGTGATCGGTGCTCAGTCCTCAGGGTGCTCAGTACTCAGGGTGCTCGGTGCTCAGTGCTCGGGGTGCTGGGTCCTCAGTGCTGAGTGTGCTGGGTGCTCTGTGATCGGGGTGCTGGGTGCTCAGTACTCAGGGTGCTCAGTGCTCGGGGAGCTCGGTGCTCAGTACTCAGGGTGCTGGGTGCTCAGTACTCAGTGCTCGGGGTCCTGGGTGCTCCGTGCTTGGGGTGCTGGGTGCTCAGCGCTCTGGGTGTTTAGTGCTCAGTACTCAGGGTGCTCAGTGCTCGGGGTGCTGCGTGCTCAGTACTCAGGGTGCTGGGTGCTCAGTACTCAGGGTGCTGGGTGCTCAGTGCTCAGGGTGCTGGGTGCTCAGTACTCGGGGTGCTCGGTGCTCAGTACTCAGGGTGCTGGGTGCTCAGTACTCAGGGTGCTGGGTGCTCAGTACTCAGGGTGCTCGGTGCTCAGTACTCAGGGTGCTGGGTGCTCAGTGCTCAGGGTGCTGGGTGCTAAGATCTCAGGGTGCTGGGTGCTCAGTACTCAGGGTGCTGGGTGCTCAGTGCTCAGGGTGCTGGGTGCTCAGTACTCAGGGTGCTGGGTGCTCATTCTCGGGGTGCTGGGTGCTCAGTGCTCGGGGTGCTGGGTGCTCAGTGCTCGGGTTGCTCGGTGCTCAGTACTCAGGGTGCTGGGTGCTCAGTACTCGGGGTGCTGGGTGCTCAGTGCTCGGGGTGCTGGTTGCTCAGTACTCACGGTGCTGGGTGCTCAGTACTCGGGGTGCTGGGTGCTCATTACTCAGGGTGCTGGGTGCTCAGTGCTCAGGGTGCTCAGTGCTCAGTACTCAGGGTGCTGGGTGCTCAGTAGTCAGGGTGCTGGGTGCTCAGTGCTGGGTGCTCAGTGCTCGGGGTGCTGGATGCTCAGTGCTCGGGGTGCTGGGTGCTCAGTACTCAGGGTGCTCGGTGCTCAGTACTCAGGGTGCTGGGTGCTCAGTGCTCGGGGTGCTGGGTGCTCAGTACACAGGGTGCTGGGTGCTCAGTGCTCGGGGTGCTCGATGCTCAGTACGTTGGGTGCTCAGTACTCAGGGTGCTGGGTGCTCAGTGCTCAGGCTGCTGGGTGATCAGTGCTCAGGGTGCTGGGTGCTCAGTGCTCGGGGTGCTAGGTGCTCAGTACTCAGGGTGCTCAGTACTCAGGGTGCTGGGTGCTCAGGGCTCGGGGTGCTGGGTGCTCAGTACTCAGGGCGCTGCGTGCTCAGTGCTCGGGGTGCTGGGTGCTCAGTGCTCAGGGTGCTGGGTGCTCAGTATTCGGGGTGCTCAGTGCTCAGTACTCAGGGTGCTGGGTGCTCAGTACTCAGGGTGCTGGGTGCTCAGTGCTCAGTGTGATCGGTGCTCAGTCCCCAGGGTGCTCAGTACTCAGGGTGCTGGGTGCTCAGTGCTCGGGGTGCTGGGTGCTCAGTGCTGAGGGTGCTGGGTGCTCTGTGATCGGGGTGCTGGGTGCTCAGTACTCAGGGTGCTCAGGGCTCGGGGAGCTCGGTGCTCAGTACTCAGGGTGCTGGGTGCTCAGTACTCAGTGCTCGGGGTCCTGGGTGCTCCGTGCTTGGGGTGCTGGGTGCTCAGCGCTCTGTGTGCTTAGTGCTCAGTACTCAGGGTGCTGGGTGCAAAGTACTCAGGGTGCTCAGTGCTCGGGGTGCTGGGTGCTCAGTACTCAGGGTGCTGGGTGCTCAGTACTCAGGGTGCTGGGTGCTCATTCTCGGGGTGCTGGGTGCTCAGTGCTCGGGGTGCTGTTTGCTCAGTACTCAGGGTGCTGGGTGCTCAGTGCTCAGGGTGCTGGGTGCTCAGTACTCAGGGTGCTCGGTTCTCAGTACTCAGGGTGCTGGGTGCTCATTCTCGGGGTGCTGGGTGCTCAGTGCTCATGGTGCTGGGTGCTCAGTGCTCGGGGTGCTCTGTGCTCAGTACTCAGGGTGCTGGGTGCTCAGTACTCGGGGTGCTGGGTGCTCAGTGCTCAGGGTGCTGGGTGCTCAGTGCTCGGGGTGCTGGGTGCTCAGTGCTCAGGGTGCTGGCTGCTCAGTGCTCAGGGTGCTGGGTGCTCAGTACTCAGGGTGCTCGGTGGTCAGTACTCAGGGTGCTCAGCGCTCAGTACTCAGCGTGCTGGGTGCTCAGTGCTCAGGGTCCTTGGTGCTCAGTACTCAGGGTGCTCAGTGCTCAGTACTCAGCGTGCTTTTTGCTCAGTGCTCAGGGTGCTGGGTGCTCAGTACTCAGGGTGCTGGGTGCTCAGAACTCACGGTGCTGGGTGCTCAGTACTCGGGGTGCTGGGTGCTCATTACTCAGGGTGCTCGGTGCTCAGTACTCTTGGTGCTGGGTGCTCAGTACTCAGGGTGCTGGGTGCTCAGTACTCAGGGTGCTGGGTGCTCAGTACTCAGGGTGCTGGGTGCTCAGTGCTCAGGGTGCTGGGTGCTCAATGCTCGGAGTGCTCGGTGCTCAGTACTCAGGGTGCTGGGTGCTCAGTACTCAGGGTGCTGGGTGCTCAGTGTTCAGGGTGATCGGTGCTCAGTCCTCAGGGTGCTCAGTACTCAGGGTGCTCGGTGCTCAGTGCTCGGGGTGCTGGGTCCTCAGTGCTGAGTGTTCTGGGTGCTCTGTGATCGGGGTGCTGGGTGCTCAGTACTCAGGGTGCTCAGTGCTCGGGGAGCTCGGTGCTCAGTACTCAGGGTGCTGGGTGCTCAGTACTCAGTGCTCGGGGTCCTGGGTGCTCCGTGCTTGGGGTGCTGGGTGCTCAGCGCTCTGGGTGTTTAGTGCTCAGTACTCAGGGTGCTCAGTGCTCGGGGTGCTGCGTGCTCAGTACTCAGGGTGCTGGGTGCTCAGTACTCAGGGTGCTGGGTGCTCAGTGCTCAGGGTGCTGGGTGCTCAGTACTCGGGGTGCTCGGTGCTCAGTACTCAGGGTGCTGGGTGCTCAGTACTCAGGGTGCTGGGTGCTCAGTACTCAGGGTGCTCGGTGCTCAGTACTCAGGGTGCTGGGTGCTCAGTGCTCAGGGTGCTGGGTGCTAAGTTCTCAGGGTGCTGGGTGCTCAGTACTCAGGGTGCTGGGTGCTCAGTGCTCAGGGTGCTGGGTGCTCAGTACTCAGGGTGCTGGGTGCTCATTCTCGGGGTGCTGGGTGCTCAGTGCTCGGGGTGCTGGGTGCTCAGTGCTCGGGTTGCTCGGTGCTCAGTACTCAGGGTGCTGGGTGCTCAGTACTCGGGGTGCTGGGTGCTCAGTGCTCAGAGTGCTGGGTGCTCAGTGCTCGGGGTGCTGGGTGCTCAGTGCTCAGGGTGCTGGCTGCTCAGTGCTCAGGGTGCTGGGTGCTCAGTACTCAGGGTGCTCGGTGCTCAGTACTCAGGGTGCTCAGCGCTCAGTACTCAGCGTGCTGGGTGCTCAATGCTCAGGGTCCTTGGTGCTCAGTACTCAGGGTGCTCAGTGCTCAGTACTCAGCGTGCTTTGTGCTCAGTGCTCAGGGTGCTGGGTGCTCAGTACTCAGGGTGCTGTGTGCTCAGTACTCACGGTGCTGGGTGCTCAGTACTCGGGGTGCTGGGTGCTCATTACTCAGGGTGCTGGGTGCTCAGTGCTCGGGGTGCTCGATGCTCAGTACTCTTGGTGCTGGGTGCTCAGTACTCAGGCTGCTGGGTGCTCAGTGCTCGGGGTGCTCGGTGCTCAGTGCTCAGGATGCTCGGTGCTCAGTACTCTTGGTGCTGGGTGCTCAGTACTCAGGGTGCTGGGTGCTCAGTACTCAGGGTGCTGGGTGCTCAGTACTCAGGGTGCTGGGTGCTCAGTGCTCAGGGTGCTGGGTGCTCAGTGCTCGGAGTGCTCGGTGCTCAGTACTCAGGGTGCTGGGTGCTCAGTACTCAGGGTGCTGGGTGCTCAGTGTTCAGGGTGATCGGTGCTTAGTCCTCAGGGTGCTCAGTACTCAGGGTGCTCGGTGCTCAGTGCTCGGGGTGCTGGGTCCTCAGTGCTGAGTGTGCTGGGTGCTCTGTGATCGGGGTGCTGGGTGCTCAGTACTCAGGGTGCTCAGTGCTCAGGGAGCTCGGTGCTCAGTACTCAGGGTGCTGGGTGCTCAGTACTCAGTGCTCGGGGTCCTGGGTGCTCCGTGCTTGGGGTGCTGGGTGCTCAGCGCTCTGGGTGCTTAGTGCTCAGTACTCAGGGTGCTCAGTGCTCAGGGTGCTGCGTGCTCAGTACTCACGGTGCTGGGTGCTCAGTACTCAGGGTGCTGGGTGCTCAGTGCTCAGGGTGCTGGGTGCTCAGTACTCAGGGTGCTGGGTGCTCAGTGCTCAGGGTGCTGGGTGCTCAGTACTCAGGGTGCTGGGTGCTCAGTACTCAGGGTGCTGGGTGCTCAGTACTCAGGGTGCTCGGTGCTCAGTACTCAGGGTGCTGGGTGCTCAGTGCTCAGGGTGCTGGGTGCTAAGTTCTCAGGGTGCTGGGTGCTCAGTACTCAGGGTGCTGGGTGCTCAGTGCTCAGGGTGCTGGGTGCTCAGTACTCAGGGTGCTGGGTGCTCAGTGCTCAGGGTGCTGGGTACTCAGTACTCAGGGTGCTCAGTACTCAGGGTGCTGGGTGCTCAGTACTCAGGGTGCTCAGTACTCAGGGTCCTGGGTGCTCAGTGCTCGGGGTGCTGGGTGGTCAGTACTCAGGGTGCTAAGTACTCAGGGTGCTGGGTGCTCAGTGCTCGGGTTGCTGGGTGCTCAGTGCTCAGGGTGATCGGTGCTCAGTACTCAGGATGCTGGGTGCTCAGTACTCAGCGTGCTGGGTGCTCAGTCCTCAGGGTGCTCAGTGCTCAGGGTGCTGGGTGCTCAGTGTTCGGGGTGCTCGGTGCTCAGTACTCAGGGTGCTGAGTGCTCAGTACTCAGGGTGCTGGGTGCTCAGTACTCAGGGTGCTGTGTGCTCAGTGCTCGGGGTGCTGGGTGCTCAGTGCTCAGGGTGCTGGCTGCTCAGTGCCAGGGTGCTGGGTGCTCAGTACTCAGGGTGCTCGGTGCTCAGTACTCAGGGTGCTCAGCGCTCAGTACTCAGCGTGCTGGGTGCTCAGTGCTCAGGGTCCTTGGTGCTCAGTACACAGGGTGCTCAGTGCTCAGTACTCAGCGTGCTTTGTGCTCACTGCTCAGGGTGCTGGGTGCTCAGTACTCAGGGTGCTGGGTGCTCAGTACTCACGGTGCTGGGTGCTCAGTACTCAGGGTGCTGGGTGCTCATTACTCAGGGTGCTGGGTGCTCAGTGCTCGGGGTGCTCGGTGCTCAGTACTCTTGGTGCTGGGTGCTCAGTACTCAGGATGCTGGGTGCTCAGTGCTCGGGGTGCTCGGAGCTCAGTACTCAGGGTGCTGGGTGCTCAGTGCTCAGGGTGCTGGGTGCTCAATACTCAGGGTGCTGGGTGCTCAGTACTCAGGGTGCTCAGTGCTCAGTACTCAGGGTGCTGGGTGCTCAGTGCTCAGGGTGCTGGGTGCTCAGTACTCAGGGTGCTCAGTACTCAGTACTCAGGGTGCTGGGTGCTCAGTGCTTGGGGTGCTGGGTGCTCAGTGCTCAGGGTGCTGGGTGCTCAGTGCTCGGGGTGCTGGGTGCTCAGTACTCGGGGTGCTGGGTGCTCAGTGCTCGGGGTGCTGGGTGCTAAGTACTCAGGGTGCTCAGTGCTCGGGGAGCTCGGTGCTCAGTACTCAGGGTGCTGGGTGCTCAGTACTCAGTCCTCGGTGTCCTGGGTGCTCCGTGCTTGGGGTGCTGGGTGCTCAGCGCTCTGGGTGCTTAGTGCTCAGTACTCAATGTGCTGGGTGCAACGTACTCAGGGTGCTCAGTGCTCGTGGTGCTGGGTGCTCAGTGCTCGGGGTGCTGGGTGCTCAGTACTCGGGGTGCTCGGTGCTCAGTACTCAGGGTGCTGGGTGCTCAGTACTCAGGGTGCTTGGTGCTCAGTACTCAGGGTGCTGGGTGCTCAGTACTCAGGGTGCTGGGTGCTCAGTACTCAGGGTGCTGGGTGCTCAGTGCTCCGGGTGCTGGGTGCTCAGTACTCAGGGTACTGGGTGCTCAGTGCTCAGGGTTCTGGGTGCTCAGTGCTCGGAGTGCTCGGTGCTCAGTACTCAGGGTGCTGGGTGATCAGTACTCAGGGTGCTGGGTGCTCAGTGCTCAGGGTGATCGGTGCTCAGTCCTCAGTGTGCTCAGTACTCAGGGTGCTGGGTGCTCAGTGCTCGGGGTGCTGGGTGCTCAGTACTCAGTGCTCGGGGTCCTGGATGCTCCGTGCTTGGGGTGCTGGGTGCTCAGCGCTCAGGGTGCTTAGTGCTCAGTACTCAGGGTGCTCAGTGCTCGGGGTGCTGGGTGCTCAGTACTCAGGGTTCTGGGTGCTCAGTACTCAGGGTGCTGGGTGCTCAGTGCTCAGGGTGCTGGGTGCTCAGTACTCGGGTTGCTCAGTGCTCAGTACACAGGGTGCTGGGTGTTCAGTACTCAGGGTGCTGGGTGCTCAGTACTCAGGGTGCTGGGTGCTCAGTGCTCAGGGTGCTGGGTGCTCAGTACTCAGGGTGCTGGGTGCTCAGTGCTCAGGGTGATGGGTGCTCAGTACTCAGGGTGCTCAGTACTCAGGGTGCTGGGTGCTCAGTGCTCTGGTTGCTGGGTGCTCAGTACTCAGGGTGCTCAGTACTCAGGGTGCTGGGTGCTCAGTGCTCGGGTTGCTGGGTGCTCAGTGCTCAGGGTGATCGGTGCTCAGTACTCAGGATGCTGGGTGCTCAGTACTCAGGGTGCTGGGTGCTCAGTCCTCAGGGTGCTCAGTGCTCAGGGTGCTGGGTGCTCAGTGCTCGGTGCTCGGTGCTCAGTACTCAGGGTGCTGGGTGCTCAGTACTCAGGGTGCTGGGTGCTCAGTACTCAGGGTGCTGGGTGCTCAGTGCTCGGGGTGCTGGGTGCTCAGTGCTCAGGGTGCTGGCTGCTCAGTGCTCAGGGTGCGGGGTGCTCAGTACTCAGGGTGCTCGGTGCTCAGTACTCAGGGTGCTCAGCGCTCAGTACTCAGCGTGCTGGGTGCTCAGTGCTCAGGGTCCTTGGTCCTCAGTACTCAGGGTGCTCAGTGCTCAGTTCTCAGCGTGCTTTGTGCTCAGTGCTCAGGGTGCTGGGTGCTCAGTACTCAGGGTGCTGGGTGCTCAGTGCTCGGGGTGCTCGGAGCTCAGTACTCAGGGTGCTGGGTGCTCAGTGCTCAGGGTGCTGGGTGCTCAATACTCAGGGTGCTGGGTGCTCAGTACTCAGGGTGCTCAGTGCTCAGTACTCAGGGTGCTGGGTGCTCAGTGCTCAGGGTGCTGGGTGCTCAGTACTCAGGGTGCTCAGTACTCAGTACTCAGGGTGCTGGGTGCTCAGTGCTTGGGGTGCTGGGTGCTCAGTGCTCAGGGTGCTGGGTGCTCAGTGCTCGGGGTGCTGGGTGCTCAGTACTCGGGGTGCTGGGTGCTCAGTGCTCGGGGTGCTGGGTGCTAAGTACTCAGGGTGCTCAGTGCTCGGGGAGCTCGGTGCTCAGTACTCAGGGTGCTGGGTGCTCAGTACTCAGTCCTCGGGGTCCTGGGTGCTCCGTGCTTGGGGTGCTGGGTGCTCAGCGCTCTGGGTGCTTAGTGCTCAGTACTCAATGTGCTGGGTGCAACGTACTCAGGGTGCTCAGTGCTCGTGGTGCTGGGTGCTCAGTGCTCGGGGTGCTGGGTGCTCAGTACTCGGGGTGCTCGGTGCTCAGTACTCAGGGTGCTGGGTGCTCAGTACTCAGGGTGCTGGGTGCTCAGTACTCAGGGTGCTGGGTGCTCAGTACTCAGGGTGCTGGGTGCTCAGTACTCAGGGTGCTGGGTGCTCAGTGCTCCGGGTGCTGGGTGCTCAGTACTCAGGGTACTGGGTGCTCAGTGCTCAGGGTTCTGGGTGCTCAGTGCTCGGAGTGCTCGGTGCTCAGTACTCAGGGTGCTGGGTGATCAGTACTCAGGGTGCTGGGTGCTCAGTGCTCAGGGTGATCGGTGCTCAGTCCTCAGTGTGCTCAGTACTCAGGGTGCTGGGTGCTCAGTGCTCGGGGTGCTGGGTGCTCAGTACTCAGTGCTCGGGGTCCTGGATGCTCCGTGCTTGGGGTGCTGGGTGCTCAGCGCTCAGGGTGCTTAGTGCTCAGTACTCAGGGTGCTCAGTGCTCGGGGTGCTGGGTGCTCAGTACTCAGGGTTCTGGGTGCTCAGTACTCAGGGTGCTGGGTGCTCAGTGCTCAGGGTGCTGGGTGCTCAGTACTCGGGTTGCTCGGTGATCAGTACACAGGGTGCTGGGTGTTCAGTACTCAGGGTGCTGGGTGCTCAGTACTCAGGGTGCTGGGTGCTCAGTGCTCAGGGTGCTGGGTGCTCAGTACTCAGGGTGCTGGGTGCTCAGTGCTCAGGGTGATGGGTGCTCAGTACTCAGGGTGCTCAGTACTCAGGGTGCTGGGTGCTCAGTGCTCTGGTTGCTGGGTGCTCAGTACTCAGGGTGCTCAGTACTCAGGGTGCTGGGTGCTCAGTGCTCGGGTTGCTGGGTGCTCAGTGCTCAGGGTGATCGGTGCTCAGTACACAGGATGCTGGGTGCTCAGTACTCAGGGTGCTGGGTGCTCAGTCCTCAGGGTGCTCAGTGCTCAGGGTGCTGGGTGCTCAGTGCTCGGTGCTCGGTGCTCAGTACTCAGGGTGCTGGGTGCTCAGTACTCAGGGTGCTGGGTGCTCAGTACTCAGGGTGCTGGGTGCTCAGTGCTCGGGGTGCTGGGTGCTCAGTGCTCAGGGTGCTGGCTGCTCAGTGCTCAGGGTGCGGGGTGCTCAGTACTCAGGGTGCTCGGTGCTCAGTACTCAGGGTGCTCAGCGCTCAGTACTCAGCGTGCTGGGTGCTCAGTGCTCAGGGTCCTTGGTGCTCAGTACTCAGGGTGCTCAGTGCTCAGTTCTCAGCGTGCTTTGTGCTCAGTGCTCAGGGTGCTGGGTGCTCAGTACTCAGGGTGCTGGGTGCTCAGTACTCACGGTGCTGGGTGCTCAGTACTCGGGGAGCTGGGTTCTCGTTACTCAGGGTGCTGGGTGCTCAGTGCTCAGGGTGCTCGGTGCTCAGTACTCTTGGTGCTGGGTGCTCAGTGCTAAGGGTGCTGGGTGCTCAGTGCTCGGGGTGCTGGGTGCTCAGTACTCAGGGTGCTGGGTGCTCAGTACTCAGGGTGCTGGGTGCTCAGTACTCAGGGTGCTGGGTGCTCAGTACTCAGGGTGCTGGGTGCTCAGTACTCAGGGTGCTGGGTCCTCAGTGCTCAGGGTGCTGGGTGCTCAGTACTAAGTTTGCTGGGTGCTCAGTGCTCAGGGTGCTGGGTGCTCAGTGCTCGGAGTGCTCGGTGCTCAGTACTCAGGGTGCTGGGTGCTCAGTACTCAGGGTGCTGGGTGCTCAGTGCTCAGGGTGATCGGTGCACAGTCCTCAGGGTGCTCAGTACTCAGGGTGCTGGGTGCTCAGTGCTCGGGGTGCTGGGTGCTCAGTGCTGAGTGTGCTGGGTGCTCTGTGATCGGGCTGCTGGGTACTCAGTACTCAGGGTGCTCAGTGCTCGGGGAGCTCGGTGCTCAGTACTCAGGGTGCTGGGTGCTCAGTACTCAGTGCTCGGGGTCCTGGGTGCTCCATGCTTGGGGTGCTGGGTGCTCAGCGCTCATAGTGCTTAGTACTCAGTACTCAGGGTGCTCAGTGCTCAGTACTCTTGGTGCTGGGTGCTCAGTGCTCGGGGTGCTGGGTGCTCATTACTCAGGGTGCTGGGTGCTCAGTGCTCAGGGTGCTCGGTGCTCATTACTCAGGGTGCTAGGTGCTCAGTGCTCAGAGTGCTGGGTGCTCAGTACTCAGGGTGCTCAGTACTCAGTACTCAGGGTGCTGGGTGCTCAGTGCTTGGGGTGCTGGGTGCTCAGTGCTCAGGGTGCTGGGTGCTCATTACTCAGGGTGCTGGGTGCTCAGTGCTCGGGGTGCTGGTTGCTCAGTACTCACGGAGCTGGGTGCTCAGTATTCGGGGTGCTGGGTGCTCATTACTCAGGGTGCTGGGTGCTCAGTGCTCAGGGTGCTCAGTGCTCATTACTCTGGGTGCTGGGTGCTCAGTACTCAGGGTGCTGGGTGCTCAGTGCTCGGGGTGCCCGGTGCTCAATGCTCGGGGTGCTCGGTGCTCAGTACTCAGGGTGCTGGGTGCTCAGTACTCAGGGTGCTGGGTGCTCAGTGCTGGGTGCTCAGTGCTCGGGGTGCTGGATGCTCAGTGCTCGGGGTGCTGGGTGCTCAGTACTCAGGGTGCTCGGTGCTCAGTACTCAGGGTGCTGGGTGCTCAGTGCTCGGGGTGCTGGGTGCTCAGTACTCAGGGTGCTGGGTGCTCAGTGCTCGGGGTGCTCGATGCTCAGTACGTTGGGTGCTCAGTACTCAGGGTGCTGGGTGCTCAGTGCTCAGGGTGCTGGGTGCTCAGTGCTCAGGGTGCTGGGTGCTCAGTGCTCGGGGTGCTGGGTGCTCAGTACTCAGGGTGCTGCGTGCTCAGTGCTCGGGGTGCTGGTTGCTCAGTGCTCAGGGTGCTGTGTGCTCAGTACTCGGGGTGCTCGGTGCTCAGTACTCAGGGTGCTGGGTGCTCAGTACTCAGGGTGCTGGGTGCTCAGTACTCAGGGTGCTGGGTGCAAAGTACTCAGGGTGCTCAGTGCTCGGGGTGCTGGGTGCTCCGTACTCAGGGTGCTGGGTGCTCAGTACTCAGGGTGCTGGGTGCTCATTCTCGGGGTGCTGGGTGCTCAGTGCTCGGGGTGCTGTTTGCTCAGTACTCGGGGTGCTGGGTGCTCAGTGCTCAGGATGCTCGGTGCTCAGTACTCTTGCTGCTGGGTGCTCAATACTCAGGGTGCTGGGTGCTCAGTACTCAGGGTGCTCAGTGCTCAGTACTCAGGGTGCTGGGTGCTCAGTGCTCAGGGTGCTGGGTGCTCAGTACTCAGGGTGCTCAGTACTCAGTACTCAGGGTCCTGGGTGCTCAGTGCTTGGGGTGCTGGGTGCTCAGTGCTCAGGGTGCTGGGTGCTCAGTGCTCGGGGTGCTGGGTGCTCAGTACTCGGAGTGCTGGGTGCTCAGTGCTCGGTGTGCTTGGTGCTAAGTACTCAGGGTGCTCAGTGCTCGGGGAGCTCGGTGCTCAGTACTCAGGGTGCTGGGTGCTCAGTACTCAGTGCTCGGGGTCCTGGGTGCTCCGTGCTTGGGGTGCTGGGTGCTCAGCGCTCTGGGTGCTTAGTGCTCAGTACTCAGGGTGCTGGGTGAAAAGTTCTCAGGGTGCTCAGTGCTCGGGGTGCTGGGTGCTCAGTACTCAGGGTGCTAGGTGCTCAGTACTCAGGGTGCTGGGTGCTCATTCTCGGGGTGCTGAGTGCTCAGTGCTCAGGGTGCTGATTGCTCAGTACTCGGGGTGCTGGGTGCTCAGTACTCAGGGTGCTCGGTTCTCAATACTCAGGGTGCTGCGTGCTCATTCTCGGGGTGCTGGGTGCTCAGTGCTCGGGGTGCTCGGTGCTCAGTACTCAGGATGCTGGGTGCTCAGTACTCACGGTGCTGGGTGCTCAGTACTCAGGGTGCTGGGTGCTCATTACTCAGGGTGCTGGGTGCTCAGTGCTCGGGGTGCTCGGTGCTCAGTGCTCAGGATGCTCGGTGCTCAGTACTCTTGCTGCTGGGTGCTCAGTACTCAGGGTGCTGGGTGCTCAGTACTCAGGGTGCTCGGTGCTCAGTACTCAGGGTGCTGGGTGCTCAGTGCTCAGGGTGCTGGGTGCTCAGTGCTCGGAGTGCTCGGTGCTCAGTACTCAGGGTGCTGGGTGCTCAGTACTCAGGGTGCTGGGTGCTCAGTGCTCAGGGTGATCGGTGCACAGTCCTCAGGGTGCTCAGTACTCAGGGTGCTGGGTGCTCAGTGCTCGGGGTGCTGGGTGCTCAGTGCTGAGTGTGCTGGGTGCTCTGTGATCGGGCTGCTGGGTACTCAGTACTCAGGGTGCTCAGTGCTCGGGGAGCTCGGTGCTCAGTACTCAGGTTGCTGGGTGCTCAGTACTCAGTGCTAGGGGGCCTGGGTGCTCCATGCTTGGGGTGCTGGTTGCTCAGCGCTCAGGGTGCTTAGTGCTCAGTACTCAGGGTGCTCAGTGCTCAGTACTCTTGGTGCTGGGTGCTCAGTGCTCGGGGTGCTGGGTGCTCATTACTCAGGGTGCTCGGTGCTCAGTGCTCGGGGGGCTCGGTGCTCAGTACTCTTGGTGCTGGGTGCTCAGTACTCAGGGTGCTGGGTGCTCAGTGCTCAGGGTGCTCGGTGCTCATTACTCAGGGTGCTGGGTGCTCAGTGCTCAGAGTGCTGGGTGCTCAGTACTCAGGGTGCTCAGTACTCAGTACTCAGGGTGCTGGGTGCTCAGTGCTTGGGGTGCTGGGTGCTCAGTGCTCAGGGTGCTGGGTGCTCAGTACTCAGGGTGCTGGGTGCTCAGTGCTCAGTGTGCTCAGTGCTCAGTACTCAGGGTGCTGGGTGCTCATTACTCAGGGTGCTGGGTGCTCAGTTCTCGGGGTGCTGGTTGCTCAGTACTCACGGAGCTGGGTGCTCAGTATTCGGGGTGCTGGGTGCTCATTACTCAGGGTGCTGGGTGCTCAGTGCTCAGGGTGCTCAGTGCTCAGTACTCTGGGTGCTGGGTGCTCAGTACTCAGGGTGCTGGGTGCTCAGTGCTCGGGGTGCCCGGTGCTCAATGCTCGGGGTGCTCGGTGCTCAGTACTCAGGGTGCTGGGTGCTCAGTACTCAGGGTGCTGGGTGCTCAGTGCTGGGTGCTCAGTGCTCGGGGTGCTGGATGCTCAGTGCTCGGGGTGCTGGGTGCTCAGTACTCAGGGTGCTCGGTGCTCAGTACTCAGGGTGCTGGGTGCTCAGTGCTCGGGGTGCTGGGTGCTCAGTACTCAGGGTGCTGGGTGCTCAGTGCTCGGGGTGCTCGATGCTCAGTACGTTGGGTGCTCAGTACTCAGGGTGCTGGGTGCTCAGTGCTCAGGGTGCTGGGTGCTCAGTGCTCAGGGTGCTGGGTGCTCAGTGCTCGGGGTGCTGGGTGCTCAGTACTCAGGGTGCTGCGTGCTCAGTGCTCGGGGTGCTGGGTGCTCAGTGCTCAGGGTGCTGTGTGCTCAGTACTCGGGGTGCTCGGTGCTCAGTACTCAGGGTGCTGGGTGCTCAGTACTCAGGGTGCTGGGTGCTCAGTACTCAGGGTGCTGGGTGCAAAGTACTCAGGGTGCTCAGTGCTCGGGGTGCTGGGTGCTCCGTACTCAGGGTGCTGGGTGCTCAGTACTCAGGGTGCTGGGTGCTCATTCTCGGGGTGCTGGGTGCTCAGTGCTCGGGGTGCTGTTTGCTCAGTACTCGGGGTGCTGGGTGCTCAGTGCTCAGGGTGCTGGGTGCTCAGTACTCAGGGTGCTCGGTTCTCAGTACTCAGGGTGCTGGGTGCTCATTCTCGGGGTGCTGGGTGCTCAGTGCTCGGGGTGTTGGGTGCTCAGTGCTCGGGGTGCTCGGTGCTCAGTACTCAGGGTGCTGGGTGCTCAGTACTCGGGGTGCTGGGTGCTCAGTGCTCAGGGTGCTGGGTGCTCAGTGCTCGGGGTGCTGGGTGCTCAGTGCTCAGGGTCCTTGGTGCTCAGTACTCAGGGTGCTCAGTGCTCAGTACTCAGCGTGCTTTGTGCTCAGTGCTCAGGGTGCTGGGAGCTCAGTACTCAGGGTGCTGGGTGCTCAGTACTCACGGTGCTGGGTGCTCAGTACTCGGGGTGCTGGGTGCTCATTACTCAGGGTGCTGGGTGCTCAGTGCTCGGGGTGCTCGATGCTCAGTACTCTTGGTGCTGGGTGCTCAGTACTCAGGCTGCTGGGTGCTCAGTGCTCGGGGTGCTCGGTGCTCAGTGCTCAGGATGCTCGGTGCTAAGTACTCTTGGTGCTGGATGCTCAGTACTCAGGGTGCTGGGTGCTCAGTACTCAGCGTGCTTGGTGCTCAGTACTCAGGGTGCTGGGTGCTCAGTGCTCAGTGTGCTGGGTGCTCAGTGCTCGGAGTGCTCGGTGCTCAGTACTCAGGGTGCTGGGTGCTCAGTACTCAGGGTGCTGGGTGCTCAGTGTTCAGGGTGATCGGTGCTCAGTCCTCAGGGTGCTCAGTACTCAGGGTGCTCGGTGCTCAGTGCTCGGGGTGCTGGGTCCTCAGTGCTGAGTGTGCTGGGTGCTCTGTGATCGGGGTGCTGGGTGCTCATTACTCAGGGTGCTGGGTGCTCGGGGAGCTCGGTGCTCAGTACTCAGGGTGCTGGGTGCTCAGTACTCAGTGCTCGGGGTCCTGGGTGCTCCGTGCTTGGGGTGCTGGGTGCTCAGCGCTCTGGGTGCTTAGTGCTCAGTACTCAGGGTGCTCAGTGCTCGGGGTGCTGCTTGCTCAGTACTCAGGGTGCTGGGTGCTCAGTACTCAGGGTGCTGGGTGCTCAGTGCTCAGGGTGCTGGGTGCTCAGTACTCGGGGTGCTCGGTGCTCAGTACTCAGGGTGCTGGGTGCTCAGTACTCAGGGTGCTGGGTGCTCAGTACTCAGGGTGCTCGGTGCTCAGTACTCAGGCTGCTGGGTGCTCAGTGCTCAGGGTGCTGGGTGCTAAGTTCTCAGGGTGCTGGGTGCTCAGTACTCAGGGTGCTGGGTGCTCAGTGCTCAGGGTACTGGGTGCTCAGTACTCAGGGTGCTGGGTGCTCAGTGCTCGGGGTGCTGGTTGCTCAGTACTCACGGAGCTGGGTGCTCAGTATTCGGGGTGCTGGGTGCTCATTACTCAGGGTGCTGGGTGCTCAGTGCTCAGGGTGCTCAGTGCTCAGTACTCTGGGTGCTGGGTGCTCAGTACTCAGGGTGCTGGGTGCTCAGTGCTCGGGGTGCCCGGTGCTCAATGCTCGGGGTGCTCGGTGCTCAGTACTCAGGGTGCTGGGTGCTCAGTACTCAGGGTGCTGGGTGCTCAGTGCTGGGTGCTCAGTGCTCGGGGTGCTGGATGCTCAGTGCTCGGGGTGCTGGGTGCTCAGTACTCAGGGTGCTCGGTGCTCAGTACTCAGGGTGCTGGGTGCTCAGTGCTCGGGGTGCTGGGTGCTCAGTACTCAGGGTGCTGGGTGCTCAGTGCTCGGGGTGCTCGATGCTCAGTACGTTGGGTGCTCAGTACTCAGGGTGCTGGGTGCTCAGTGCTCAGGGTGCTGGGTGCTCAGTGCTCAGGGTGCTGGGTGCTCAGTGCTCGGGGTGCTGGGTGCTCAGTACTCAGGGTGCTGCGTGCTCAGTGCTCGGGGTGCTGGGTGCTCAGTGCTCAGGGTGCTGTGTGCTCAGTACTCGGGGTGCTCGGTGCTCAGTACTCAGGGTGCTGGGTGCTCAGTACTCAGGGTGCTGGGTGCTCAGTACTCAGGGTGCTGGGTGCAAAGTACTCAGGGTGCTCAGTGCTCGGGGTGCTGGGTGCTCCGTACGCAGGGTGCTGGGTGCTCAGTACTCAGGGTGCTGGGTGCTCATTCTCGGGGTGCTGGGTGCTCAGTGCTCGGGGTGCTGTTTGCTCAGTACTCGGGGTGCTGGGTGCTCAGTGCTCAGGGTGCTGGGTGCTCAGTACTCAGGGTGCTCGGTTCTCAGTACTCAGGGTGCTGGGTGCTCATTCTCGGGGTGCTGGGTGCTCAGTGCTCGGGGTGCTGGGTGCTCAGTGCTCGGGGTGCTCGGTGCTCAGTACTCAGGGTGCTGGGTGCTCAGTACTCGGGGTGCTGGGTGCTCAGTGCTCAGGGTGCTGGGTGCTCAGTGCTCGGGGTGCTGGGTGCTCAGTGCTCAGGGTCCTTGGTGCTCAGTACTCAGGGTGCTCAGTGCTCAGTACTCAGCGTGCTTTGTGCTCAGTGCTCAGGGTGCTGGGAGCTCAGTACTCAGGGTGCTGGGTGCTCAGTACTCACGGTGCTGGGTGCTCAGTACTCGGGGTGCTGGGTGCTCATTACTCAGGGTGCTGGGTGCTCAGTGCTCGGGGTGCTCGATGCTCAGTACTCTTGGTGCTGGGTGCTCAGTACTCAGGCTCCTGGGTGCTCAGTGCTCGGGGTGCTCGGTGCTCAGTGCTCAGGATGCTCGGTGCTAAGTACTCTTGGTGCTGGATGCTCAGTACTCAGGGTGCTGGGTGCTCAGTACTCAGGGTGCTTGGTGCTCAGTACTCAGGGTGCTGGGTGCTCAGTGCTCAGGGTGCTGGGTGCTCAGTGCTCGGAGTGCTCGGTGCTCAGTACTCAGGGTGCTGGGTGCTCAGTACTCAGGGTGCTGGGTGCTCAGTGTTCAGGGTGATCGGTGCTCAGTCCTCAGGGTGCTCAGTACTCAGGGTGCTCGGTGCTCAGTGCTCGGGGTGCTGGGTCCTCAGTGCTGAGTGTGCTGGGTGCTCTGTGATCGGGGTGCTGGGTGCTCATTACTCAGGGTGCTCAGTGCTCGGGGAGCTCGGTGCTCAGTACTCAGGGTGCTGGGTGCTCAGTACTCAGTGCTCGGGGTCCTGGGTGCTCCGTGCTTGGGGTGCTGGGTGCTCAGCGCTCTGGGTGCTTAGTGCTCAGTACTCAGGGTGCTCAGTGCTCGGGGTGCTGCTTGCTCAGTACTCAGGGTGCTGGGTGCTCAGTACTCAGGGTGCTGGGTGCTCAGTGCTCAGGGTGCTGGGTGCTCAGTACTCGGGGTGCTCGGTGCTCAGTACTCAGGGTGCTGGGTGCTCAGTACTCAGGGTGCTGGGTGCTCAGTACTCAGGGTGCTCGGTGCTCAGTACTCAGGCTGCTGGGTGCTCAGTGCTCAGGGTGCTGGGTGCTAAGTTCTCAGGGTGCTGGGTGCTCAGTACTCAGGGTGCTGGGTGCTCAGTGCTCAGGGTACTGGGTGCTCAGTACTCAGGGTGCTGGGTGCTCAGTGCTCAGGGTGCTGGGTGCTCAGTACTCAGGGTGCTCAGTACTCAGGGTACTGGGTGCTCAGTACTCAGGGTGCTCAGTACTCAGGGTCCTGGGTGCTCAGTGCTCGGGGTGCTGGGTGGTCAGTACTCAGGGTGCTAAGTACTCAGGGTGCTGGGTGCTCAGTGCTCGGATTGCTGGGTGCTCAGTGCTCAGGGTGATCGGTGCTCAGTACTCAGGATGCTGGGTGCTCAGTACTCAGCGTGCTGGGTGCTCAGTCCTCAGGGTGCTCAGTGCTCAGGGTGCTGGGTGCTCAGTGTTCGGGGTGCTCGGTGCTCAGTACTCAGTGTGCTGAGTGCTCAGTACTCAGGGTGCTGGGTGCTCAGTACTCAGGGTGCTGGGTGCTCAGTGCTCGGTGTGCTGGGTGCTCAGTGCTCAGGGTGCTGGCTGCTCAGTGCTCAGGGTGCTGGGTGCTCAGTACTCAGGGTGCTCGGTGCTCAGTACTCAGGGTGCTCAGCGCTCAGTACTCAGCGTGCTGGGTGCTCAGTACTCGGGGTGCTGGGTGCTCAGTACTCGGGGTGCTGGGTGCTCAGTGCTCGGGGTGCTGGGTGCTAAGTTCTCAGGGTGCTCAGTGCTCGGGGAGCTCGGTGCTCAGTCCTCAGGGTGCTGGGTGCTCAGTACTCAGTGCTCGGGGTCCTGGGTGCTCCGTGCTTGGGGTGCTGGGTGCTCAGCGCTCTGGGTGCTTAGTGCTCAGTACTCAGGGTGCTGGGTGCAAAGTACTCAGGGTGCTCAGTGCTTGGGGTGCTGGGTGCTCAGTACTCAGGGTGCTAGGTGCTCAGTACTCAGGGTGCTGGGTGCTCATTCTCGGGGTGCTGAGTGCTCAGTGCTCGGGGTGCTGTTTGCTCAGTACTCGGGGTGCTGGGTGCTCAGTACTCAGGGTGCTCGGTTCTCAGTACTCAGGGTGCTGCGTGCTCATTCTCGGGGTGCTGGGTGCTCAGTGCTCGGGGTGCTCGGTGCTCAGTACTCAGGGTGCTGGGTGCTCAGTACTCGGGGTGCTGGGTGCTCAGTGCTCAGGGTGCTGGGTGCTCAGTGCTCGGTGTGCTGGGTCCTCAGTACTCAGGGTGCTCGGTGCTCAGTACTCAGGGTGCTCAGCGCTCAGTACTCAGCGTGCTGGGTGCTCAGTGCTCATGGTCCTTGGTGCTCAGTACTCAGGGTGCTCAGTGCTCAGTACTCAGCGTGCTTTGTGCTCAGTGCTCAGGGTGCTGGGTGCTCAGTACTCAGGGTGCTGGGTGCTCAGTACTCAAGGTGCTGGGTGCTCAGTACTCGGGGTGCTGGGTGCTCATTACTCAGGGTGCTGGGTGCTCAGTGCTCGGGGTGCCCGGTTCTCAATGCTCGTGGTGCTCGGTGCTCAGTACTCAGGGTGCTGGGTTCTCAGTACTCAGGGTGCTGGGTGCTCAGTGCTGGGTGCTCAGTACTCGGGGTGCTGGGTGCTCAGTCCTCGGGGTGCTGGGTGCTCAGTACTCAGGGTGCTCGGTGCTCAGTACTCAGGGTGCTGGGTGCTCAGTGCTCGGGGTGCTGGGTGCTCAGTACTCAGGGTGCTGGGTGCTCATTGCTCGGGGTGCTGGGTGCTCAGTGCTGAGGGTGCTGGGTGCTCTGTGATCGGGGTGCTGTGTGCTCAGTGCTCAGGGTGCTTGATGCTCAGTACTCAGGGTGCAGGGTGCTCAGTGCTCAGGGTGCTGGGTGCTCAGTGCTCGGGGTGCTAGGTGCTCAGTACTCAGGGTGCTCAGTACTCAGGGTGCTGGGTGCTCAGTGCTCAGGGTGCTGGGTGCTCAGTACTCAGGGTGCTGGGTGCTCAGTACTCAGGTTGCTGGGTGCTCAGTGCTCAGGGTGCTGGGTGCTTAGTGCTCGGGGTGCTCGGTGCTCAGTACTCAGGGTGCTGGGTGCTCAGTACTCAGGGTGCTGGGTGCTCAGTGCTCAGGGTGATCGGTGCTCAGTCTTCAGGGTGCTCAGTACTCAGGGTGCTGGGTGCTCAGTGCTCGGGGTGCTGGGTGCTCAGTGCTGAGGGTGCTGGGTGCTCTGTGATCGGGGTGCTGGGTGCTCAGTACTCAGGGTGCTCAGTGCTCGGGGAGCTCGGTGCTCAGTAATCAGGGTGCTGGGTGCTCAGTACTCAGTGCTCGGGGTCCTGGGTGCTCCGTGCTTGGGGTGCTGGGAGCTCAGCGCTCTGGGTGCTTAGTGCTCAGTACTCAGGGTGCTGGGTGCTCAGTACTCAGGGTGCTCAGTGCTCGGGGTGCTGGGTGCTCAGTACTCAGGGTGCTGGGTGCTCAGTACTCAGGGTGCTGGGTGCTCAGTGCTCAGGGTGCTGGGTGCTCAGTACTCGGGGTGCTCGGTGCTCAGTACTCAGGGTGCTGGGTGCTCAGTACTCAGGGTGCTGGGTGCTCAGTACTCAGGGTGCTCGGTGCTCAGTACTCAGGGTGCTGGGTGCTCAGTGCTCAGGGTGCTGGGTGCAAAGTACTCAGGGTGCTGGGTGCTCAGTACTCAGGGTGCTGGGTGCTCAGTGCTCAGGGTGCTGGGTGCTCAGTTCTCAGGGTGCTGGGTGCTCAGTGCTCAGGGTGCTGGGTGCTCAGTACTCAGGGTGCTCAGTACTCAGGGTGCTGGGTGCTCAGTACTCTGGGTGCTCAGTACTCAGGGTGCTGCGTGCTCAGTGCTCGGGGTGCTGGGTGCTCAGTACTCAGGGTGCTCAGTACTCAGGGTGCTGGGTGCTCAGTGCTTGGGTTGCTGGGTGCTCAGTGCTCAGGGTGATCGGTGCTCACTACTCAGGATGCTGGGTGCTCAGTACTCAGGGTGCTCGGTGCTCAGTCCTCAGGGTGCTCAGTGCTCAGGGTGCTGGGTGCTCAGTGCTCAGGGTGCTCAGTGCTCAGTACTCAGGGTGCTGGGTGCTCATTACTCAGGGTGCTGGGTGCTCAGTACTCAGGGTGCTGGGTGCTCAGTGCTCAGGGTGCTTGGTGCTCAGTGCTTGGAGTGCTGGGTGCTCAGTACTCAGGGTGCTTGGTGCTCAGTACTCAGGGTGCTCAGTACTCAGTACTCAGGGTGCTGGGTGCTCAGTGCTTGGGGTGCTGGGAGCTCAGTGCTCAGGGTGCTGGGTGCTCAGTGCTCGGGGTGCTGGGTGCTCAGTACTCAGGGTGCTGGGTGCTCAGTGCTCAGGGTGCTGGGTGCTCAGTGCTCAGGGTGCTGGGTGCTCAGTACTCAGTGCTCAGGATGCTGGGTGCTCAGTGCTCAGTGTGCTCACTGCTCAGTGCTCAGTACTCAGGGTGCTGGGTGCTCAGTACTCAGGGTGCTGGGTGCTCAGTGCTCGGGGTGCCAGGTGCTCAATGCTCGGGGTGCTCGGTTCTCAGTACTCAGGGTGCTGGGTGCTCAGTACTCAGGGTGCTGGGTGCTCACTGCTGGGTGCTCAGTGCTCGGGGTGCTGGGTGCTCAGTGCTCGGGGTGCTCGGTGCTCAGTACTCAGGGTGCTGGGTGCTCAGGGTGCTGGGTGCTCAGTACTAAGGGTGTTCAGTACTCAGTACTCAGGGTGCTGGGTGCTCAGTGCTTGGGGTGCTGGGTGCTCAGTGCTCAGGGTGCTGGGTGCTCAGTGCTCAGGGTGCTGGGTGCTCAGTACTCGGGGTGCTCGGTGCTCAGTACTCAGGGTTCTGGGTGCTCAGTACTCAGGGTGCTGGGTGCTCAGTACTCAGTGTGCTGGGTGCTCAGTACTCAGGGTGCTGGGTGCTCAGTACTCAGGTTGCTGGGTGCTCAGTGCTCAGGGTGCTGGGTGCTCAGTACTCAGGGTGCTGGGTGCTCAGTACTCAGGGTGCTCAGTGCTCAGGTTGCTGGGTGCTCAGTACTCAGCGTGCTGGCTGCTCAGTACTCAGGGTGCTGGGTGCTCAGTACTCAGGGTGCTGGGTGCACAGTACTCAGGGTGCTGGGTGCTCAGTACTCAGGGTGCTGGGTGCTCAGTGCTCAGTGTGCTGGGTGCTCAGTACTCAGGGTGCTCAGTACTCAGGGTTCTGGGTGCTCAGTATTCAGGGTGCTCAGTACTCAGGGTGCTGGGTGCTCAGTGCTCGGGGTGCTGGGTGCTCAGTACTCAGTGTGCTCAATACTCAGGGTGCTGGGTGCTCAGTGCTCGGGTTGCTGGGTGCTCAGTGCTCAGGGTGATCGGTGCTCAGTACTCAGGATGCTGGGTGCTCAGTACTCAGGGTGCTGGGTGCTCAGTCCTCAGGGTGCTCAGTGCTCAGTGTGCTGGGTGCTCAGTACTCAGCGTGCTGGGTGCTCAGTACTCAGGGTGCTGGGTGCTGAGTACTCAGGGTGTTGGGTGCTCAGTGCTCAGGGTGATCGGTGCTCAGTCCTCAGGGTGCTCAGTACTCAGGGTGCTGGGTGCTCAGTGCTCGGGGTGCTGGGTGCTCAGTGCTGACGGTGCTGGGTGCTCTGTGATCGGGGTGCTGGGTGCTCAGTACTCAGGGCGTTCAGTGCTCGGGGAGCTCGGTGCTGAGTACTCAGGGTGCTGGGTGCTCAGTACTCAGGGTGCTGGGTGCTCAGTGTTCAGGGTGATCGGTGCTCAGTCCTAAGGGTGCTCATTACTCAGGGTGCTTGGTGCTCAGTGCTCGGGGTGCTGGGTCCTCAGTGCTGAGTGTGCTGTGTGCTCTGTGATCGGGGTGCTTGGTGCTCAGTACTCACGGTGCTCAGTGCTCGGGGAGCTCGGTGCTCAGTACTCAGGGTGCTGGGTGCTCAGTACTCAGTGCTCGTGGTCCTGGGTGCTCCGTGCTTGGGGTGCTGGGTGCTCAGCGCTCTGGGTGTTTAGTGCTCAGTACTCAGGGTGCTCAGTGCTCGGGGTGCTGCGTGCTCAGTACTCAGGGTGCTGGGTGCTCAGTACTCAGGGTGCTGGGTGCTCAGTGCTCAGGGTGCTGGGTGCTCAGTACTCGGGGTGCTCGGTGCTCAGTACTCAGGGTGCTGGGTGCTCAGTACTCAGGGTGCTGGGTGCTCAGTACTCAGGGTGCTCGGTGCTCAGTACTCAGGGTGCTGGGTGCTCAGTGCTCAGGGTGCTGGGTGCTAAGTTCTCAGGGTGCTGGGTGCTCAGTACTCAGGGTGCTGAGTGCTCAGTGCTCAGGGTGCTGGGTGCTCAGTACTCAGGGTGCTGGGTGCTCATTCTCGGGGTGCTGGGTGCTCAGTGCTCGGGGTGCTGGGTGCTTAGTGCTCGGGTTGCTCGGTGCTCAGTACTCAGGGTGCTGGGTGCTCAGTACTCGGGGTGCTGGGTGCTCAGTGCTCAGGGTGCTGGGTGCTCAGTGCTCGGGGTGCAGGGTGCTCACTGCTCAGGGTGCTGGCTGCTCAGTGCTCAGGGTGCTGGGTGCTCAGTACTCAGGGTGCTCGGTGCTCAGTACTCATTGTGCTCAGCGCTCAGTACTCAGCGTGCTGGGTGCTCAGTGCTCAGGGTCCTTGGTGCTCAGTACTCAGGGTGCTCAGTGCTCAGTACTCAGCGTGCTTTGTGCTCAGTGCTCAGGGTGCTGGATGCTCAGTACTCAGGGTGCTGGGTGCTCAGTACTCACGGTGCTGGGTGCTCAGTACTCGGGGTGCTCGATGCTCAGTACTCTTGGTGCTGGGTGCTCAGTAGTCAGGCTGCTGGGTGCTCAGTGCTCGGGGTGCTCGGTGCTCAGTGCTCAGGATGCTCGGTGCTCACTACTCTTGGTGCTGGGTGCTCAGTACTCAGGGTGCTGGGTGCTCAGTACTCAGGGTGCTGGGTGCTCAGTACTCAGGGTGCTGGGTGCTCAGTGCTCAGGGTGCTGGGTGCTCAGTGCTCGGAGTGCTCGGTGATCAGTACTCAGGGTGCTGGGTGCTCAGTACTCAGGGTGCTGGGTGCTCAGTGTTCAGGGTGATCGGTGCTCAGTCCTCAGGGTGCTCAGTACTCAGGGTGCTCGGTGCTCAGTGCTCGGTGTGCTGGGTCCTCAGTGCTGAGTGTGCTGGGTGCTCTGTGATCGGGGTGCTGGGTGCTCAGTACTCAGGGTGCTCAGTGCTCAGGGAGCTCGGTGCTCAGTACTCAGGGTGCTGGGTGCTCAGTACTCAGTGCTCGGGGTCCTGGATGCTCCGTGCTTGGGGTGCTGGGTGCTCAGCGCTCTGGGTGCTTAGTGCTCAGTACTCAGGGTGCTCAGTGCTCGGGGTGCTGCGTGCTCAGTACTCAGGGTGCTGGGTGCTCAGTACTCAGGGTGCTGGGTGCTCAGTGCTCAGGGTGCTGGGTGCTCAGTACTCGGGGTGCTCGGTGCTCAGTTCTCATGGTGCTGGGTGCTCAGTACTCAGGGTGCTGGGTGCTCAGTACTCAGGGTGCTCGGTGCTCAGTACTCAGGGTGATAAGTGCTCAGTGCTCAGGGTGCTGGGTGCTAAGTTCTCAGGGTGCTGGGTGCTCAGTACTCAGGGTGCTGGGTGCTCAGTGCTCAGGGTGCTGGGTGCTCAGTACTCAGGGTGCTGGGTGCTCAGTGCTCAGGGTGCTGGGTGCTCAGTACTCAGGGTGCTCAGTACTCAGGGTGCTGGGTGCTCAGTACTCAGGGTGCTCAGTACTCAGGGTCCTGGGTGCTCAGTGCTCGGGGTGCTGGGTGGTCAGTACTCAGGGTGCTAAGTACTCAGGGTGCTGGGTGCTCAGTGCTCGGGTTGCTGGGTGCTCAGTGCTCAGGGTGATCGGTGCTCAGTACTCAGGATGCTGGGTGCTCAGTACTCAGCGTGCTGGGTGCTCAGTCGTCAGGGTGCTCAGTGCTCAGGGTGCTGGGTGCTCAGTGTTCGGGGTGCTCGGTGCTCAGTACTCAGGGTGCTCGGTGCTCAGTACTCAGGGTGCTGGGTGCTCAGTGCTCGGGGTGCTGGGTGCTCAGTACTCAGGGTGCTGGGTGCTCAGTGCTCGGGGTGCTCGATGCTCAGTACGTTGGGTGCTCAGTACTCAGGGTGCTGGGTGCTCAGTGCTCAGGGTGCTGGGTGCTCAGTGCTCAGGGTGCTGGGTGATCAGTGCTCAGGGTGCTTGATGCTCAGTACTCAGGTTGCAGGGTGCTCAGTGCTCAGGGTGCTGGGTGCTCAGTGCTCGGGGTGCTAGGTGCTCAGTACTCAGGGTGCTCAGTACTCAGGGTGCTGGGTGCTCAGGGCTCGGGGTGCTGGGTGCTCAGTACTCAGGGCGCTGCGTGCTCAGTGCTCGGGGTGCTGGGTGCTCAGTGCTCAGGGTGCTGGGTGCTCAGTACTCGGGGTGCTCAGTGCTCAGTACTCAGGGTGCTGGGTGCTCAGTACTCAGGGTGCTCAGTACTCAGGGTGCTGGGTGCTCAGTGCTCAGTGTGATCGGTGCTCAGTCCTCAGGGTGCTCAGTACTCAGGGTGCTGGGTGCTCAGTGCTCGGGGTGCTGGGTGCTCAGTGCTGAGGGTGCTGGGTGCTCTGTGATCGGGGTGCTGTGTGCTCAGTACTCAGGGTGCTCAGGGCTCGGGGAGCTCGGTGCTCAGTACTCAGGTTGCTGGGTGCTCAGTACTCAGTGCTCGGGGTCCTGGGTGCTCCGTGCTTGGGGTGCTGGGTGCTCAGCGCTCTGTGTGCTTAGTGCTCAGTACTCAGGGTGCTGGGTGCAAAGTACTCAGGGTGCTCAGTGCTCGGGGTGCTGGGTGCTCAGTACTCAGGGTGCTGGGTGCTCAGTACTCAGGGTGCTGGGTGCTCATTCTCGGGGTGCTGGGTGCTCAGTGCCCGGGGTGCTGTTTGCTCAGTACTCGGGGTGCTGGGTGCTCAGTGCTCAGGGTGCTGGGTGCTCAGTACTCAGGGTGCTCGGTTCTCAGTACTCAGGGTGCTGGGTGCTCATTCTCGGGGTGCTGGGTGCTCAGTGCTCGGGGTGCTCTGTGCTCAGTACTCAGGGTGCTGGGTGCTCAGTACTCGGGGTGCTGGGTGCTCAGTGCTCAGGTTGCTGGGTGCTCAGTGCTCGGGGTGCTGGGTGCTCAGTGCTCAGGGTGCTGGCTGCTCAGTGCTCAGGGTGCTGGGTGCTCAGTACTCAGGGTGCTCGGTGCTCAGTACTCAGGGTGCTCAGTGCTCAGTACTCAGCGTGCTTTTTGCTCAGTGCTCAGGGTGCTGGGTGCTCAGTACTCAGGGTGCTGGGTGCTCAGTACTCACGGTGCTGGGTGCTCAGTACTCGGGGTGCTGGGTGCTCATTACTCAGGGTGCTCGGTGCTCAGTACTCTTGGTGCTGGGTGCTCAGTACTCAGGGTGCTGGGTGCTCAGTACTCAGGGTGCTGGGTGCTCAGTACTCAGGGTGCTGGGTGCTCAGTGCTCAGGGTGCTGGGTGCTCAATGCTCGGAGTGCTCGGTGCTCAGTACTCAGGGTGCTGGGTGCTCAGTACTCAGGGTGCTGGGTGCTCAGTGTTCAGGGTGATCGGTGCTCAGTCCTCAGGGTGCTCAGTACTCAGGGTGCTCGGTGCTCAGTGCTCGGGGTGCTGGGTCCTCAGTGCTGAGTGTGCTGGGTGCTCTGTGATCGGGGTGCTGGGTGCTCAGTACTCAGGGTGCTCAGTGCTCGGGGAGCTCGGTGCTCAGTACTCAGGGTGCTGGGTGCTCAGTACTCAGTGCTCGGGGTCCTGGGTGCTCCGTGCTTGGGGTGCTGGGTGCTCAGCGCTCTGGGTGTTTAGTGCTCAGTACTCAGGGTGCTCAGTGCTCGGGGTGCTGCGTGCTCAGTACTCAGGGTGCTGGGTGCTCAGTACTCAGGGTGCTGGGTGCTCAGTGCTCAGGGTGATGGGTGCTCAGTACTCGGGGTGCTCGGTGCTCAGTACTCAGGGTGCTGGGTGCTCAGTACTCAGGGTGCTCGGTGCTCAGTACTCAGGGTGCTGGGTGCTCAGTGCTCAGGGTGCTGGGTGCTAAGTTCTCAGGGTGCTGGGTGCTCAGTACTCAGGGTGCTGGGTGCTCAGTGCTCAGGGTGCTGGGTGCTCAGTACTCAGGGTGCTGGGTGCTCATTCTCGGGGTGCTGGGTGCTCAGTGCTCGGGGTGCTGGGTGCTCAGTGCTCGGGTTGCTCGGTGCTCAGTACTCAGGGTGCTGGGTGCTCAGTACTCGGGGTGCTGGGTGCTCAGTGCTCATGGTGCTGGGTGCTCAGTGCTCGGGGTGCTGGGTGCTCAGTGCTCAGGGTGCTGGCTGCTCATTGCTCAGGGTGCTGGGTGCTCAGTACTCAGGGTGCTCGGTGCTCAGTACTCAGGGTGCTCAGCGCTCAGTACTCAGCGTGCTGGGTGCTCAATGCTCAGGGTCCTTGGTGCTCAGTACTCAGGGTGCTCAGTGCTCAGTACTCAGCGTGCTTTGTGCTCAGTGCTCAGGGTGCTGGGCGCTCAGTACTCAGGGTGCTGGGTGCTCAGTACTCACGGTGCTGGGTGCTCAGTACTCGGGGTGCTGGGTGCTCATTACTCAGGGTGCTGGGTGCTCAGTGCTCGGGGTGCTCGATGCTCAGTACTCTTGGTGCTGGGTGCTCAGTACTCAGGGTGCGGGGTGCTCAGTACTCAGGGTGCTCGGTGCTCAGTACTCAGGGTGCTGGGTGCTCAGTGCTCAGGGTGCTGGGTGCAAAGTACTCAGGGTGCTGGGTGCTCAGTACTCAGGGTGCTGGGTGCTCAGTGCTCAGGGTGCTGGGTGCTCAGTTCTCAGGGTGCTGGGTGCTCAGTGCTCAGGGTGCTGGGTGCTCAGTACTCAGGGTGCTCAGTACTCAGGGTGCTGGGTGCTCAGTACTCTGGGTGCTCAGTACTCAGGGTGCTGCGTGCTCAGTGCTCGGGGTGCTGGGTGCTCAGTACTCAGGGTGCTCAGTACTCAGGGTGCTGGGTGCTCAGTGTTTGGGTTGCTGGGTGCTCAGTGCTCAGGGTGATCGGTGCTCACTACTCAGGATGCTGGGTGCTCAGTACTCAGGGTGCTCGGTGCTCAGTCCTCAGGGTGCTCAGTGCTCAGGGTGCTGGGTGCTCAGTGCTCAGGGTGCTCAGTGCTCAGTACTCAGGGTGCTGGGTGCTCATTACTCAGGGTGCTGGGTGCTCAGTGCTCGCTGTGCTGTGTGCTCAGTACTCAGGGTGCTGGGTGCTCAGTGCTCAGGGTGCTGGGTGCTCAGTGCTTGGAGTGCTGGGTGCTCAGTACTCAGGGTGCTTGGTGCTCAGTACTCAGGGTGCTCAGTACTCAGTACTCAGGGTGCTGGGTGCTCAGTGCTTGGGGTGCTGGGAGCTCAGTGCTCAGGGTGCTGGGTGCTCAGTGCTCGGGGTGCTGGGTGCTCAGTACTCAGGGTGCTGGGTGCTCAGTGCTCAGGGTGCTGGGTGCTCAGTGCTCAGGGTGCTGGGTGCTCAGTACTCAGTGCTCAAGATGCTGGGTGCACAGTGCTCAGTGTGCTCACTGCTCAGTGCTCAGTACTCAGGGTTCTGGGTGCTCAGTACTCAGGGTGCTGGGTGCTCAGTGCTCGGGGTGCCCGGTGCTCAATGCTCGGGGTGCTCGGTGCTCAGTACTCAGGGTGCTGGGTGCTCAGTACTCAGGGTGCTGGGTGCTCAGTGCTGGGTGCTCAGTGCTCGGGGTGCTGGGTGCTCAGTGCTCGGGGTGCTCGGTGCTCAGTACTCAGGGTGCTGGGTGCTCAGGGTGCTGGGTGCTCAGTACTCAGGGTGTTCAGTACTCAGTACTCAGGGTGCTGGGTGCTCAGTGCTTGGGGTGCTGGGTGCTCAGTGCTCAGGGTGCTGGGTGCTCAGTGCTCGGGGTGCTGGGTGCTCAGTACTCGGGGTGCTCGGTGCTCAGTACTCAGGGTGCTGGGTGCTCAGTACTCAGGGTGCTGTGTGCTCAGTACTCAGGGTGCTGGGTGCTCAGTACTCAGGGTGCTGGGTGCTCAGTACTCAGGTTGCTGGGTGCTCAGTGCTCAGGGTGCTGGGTGCTCAGTACTCAGGGTGCTGGGTGCTCAGTACTCAGGGTGCTGGGTGCTCAGTGCTCAGGGTGCTGGGTGCTCAGTGCTTGGAGTGCTCGGTGCTCAGTACTCAGGGTGCTGGGTGCTCAGTACTCAGGGTGCTGGGTGCTCAGTGCTCAGGGTGCTGGGTGCTCAGTACTCAGGGTGCTCAGTACTCAGGGTCCTGGGTGCTCAGTGCTCGGGGTGCTGGGTGGTCAGTACTCAGGGTGCTAAGTACTCAGGGTGCTGGGTGCTCAGTGCTCGGGTTGCTGGGTGCTCAGTGCTCAGGGTGATCGGTGCTCAGTACTCAGGATGCTGGGTGCTCAGTACTCAGCGTGCTGGGTGCTCAGTCGTCAGGGTGCTCAGTGCTCAGGGTGCTGGGTGCTCAGTGTTCGGGGTGCTCGGTGCTCAGTACTCAGGGTGCTCGGTGCTCAGTACTCAGGGTGCTGGGTGCTCAGTGCTCGGGGTGCTGGGTGCTCAGTACTCAGGGTGCTGGGTGCTCAGTGCTCGGGGTGCTCGATGCTCAGTACGTTGGGTGCTCAGTACTCAGGGTGCTGGGTGCTCAGTGCTCAGGGTGCTGGGTGCTCAGTGCTCAGGGTGCTGGGTGATCAGTGCTCAGGGTGCTTGATGCTCAGTACTCAGGTTGCAGGGTGCTCAGTGCTCAGGGTGCTGGGTGCTCAGTGCTCGGGGTGCTAGGTGCTCAGTACTCAGGGTGCTCAGTACTCAGGGTGCTGGGTGCTCAGGGCTCGGGGTGCTGGGTGCTCAGTACTCAGGGCGCTGCGTGCTCAGTGCTCGGGGTGCTGGGTGCTCAGTGCTCAGGGTGCTGGGTGCTCAGTACTCGGGGTGCTCAGTGCTCAGTACTCAGGGTGCTGGGTGCTCAGTACTCAGGGTGCTCAGTACTCAGGGTGCTGGGTGCTCAGTGCTCAGTGTGATCGGTGCTCAGTCCTCAGGGTGCTCAGTACTCAGGGTGCTGGGTGCTCAGTGCTCGGGGTGCTGGGTGCTCAGTGCTGAGGGTGCTGGGTGCTCTGTGATCGGGGTGCTGTGTGCTCAGTACTCAGGGTGCTCAGGGCTCGGGGAGCTCGGTGCTCAGTACTCAGGGTGCTGGGTGCTCAGTACTCAGTGCTCGGGGTCCTGGGTGCTCCGTGCTTGGGGTGCTGGGTGCTCAGCGCTCTGTGTGCTTAGTGCTCAGTACTCAGGGTGCTGGGTGCAAAGTACTCAGGGTGCTCAGTGCTCGGGGTGCTGGGTGCTCAGTACTCAGGGTGCTGGGTGCTCAGTACTCAGGGTGCTGGGTGCTCATTCTCGGGGTGCTGGGTGCTCAGTCCCCGGGGTGCTGTTTGCTCAGTACTCGGGGTGCTGGGTGCTCAGTGCTCAGGGTGCTGGGTGCTCAGTACTCAGGGTGCTCGGTTCTCAGTACTCAGGGTGCTGGGTGCTCATTCTCGGGGTGCTGGGTGCTCAGTGCTCGGGGTGCTCTGTGCTCAGTACTCAGGGTGCTGGGTGCTCAGTACTCGGGGTGCTGGGTGCTCAGTGCTCAGGTTGCTGGGTGCTCAGTGCTCGGGGTGCTGGGTGCTCAGTGCTCAGGGTGCTGGCTGCTCAGTGCTCAGGGTGCTGGGTGCTCAGTACTCAGGGTGCTCGGTGCTCAGTACTCAGGGTGCTCAGTGCTCAGTACTCAGCGTGCTTTTTGCTCAGTGCTCAGGGTGCTGGGTGCTCAGTACTCAGGGTGCTGGGTGCTCAGTACTCACGGTGCTGGGTGCTCAGTACTCGGGGTGCTGGGTGCTCATTACTCAGGGTGCTCGGTGCTCAGTACTCTTGGTGCTGGGTGCTCAGTACTCAGGGTGCTGGGTGCTCAGTACTCACGGTGCTGGGTGCTCAGTACTCGGGGTGCTGGGTGCTCATTACTCAGGGTGCTCGGTGCTCAGTACTCTTGGTGCTGGGTGCTCAGTACTAATGGTGCTGGGTGCTCAGTGCTCGGGGTGCTCGGTGCTCAGTACGTTGGGTGCTCACTACTCAGGGTGCTGGGTGCTCAGTGCTCAGGGTGCTGGGTGCTCAGTGCTCAGGGTGCTGGGTGCTCAATGCTCGGAGTGCTCGGTGCTCAGTACTCAGGGTGCTGGGTGCTCAGTACTCAGGGTGCTGGGTGCTCAGTGTTCAGGGTGATCGGTGCTCAGTCCTCAGGGTGCTCAGTACTCAGGGTGCTCGGTGCTCAGTGCTCGGGGTGCTGGGTCCTCAGTGCTGAGTGTGCTGGGTGCTCTGTGATCGGGGTGCTGGGTGCTCAGTACTCAGGGTGCTCAGTGCTCGGGGAGCTCGGTGCTCAGTACTCAGGGTGCTGGGTGCTCAGTACTCAGTGCTCGGGGTCCTGGGTGCTCCGTGCTTGGGGTGCTGGGTGCTCAGCGCTCTGGGTGTTTAGTGCTCAGTACTCAGGGTGCTCAGTGCTCGGGGTGCTGCGTGCTCAGTACTCAGGGTGCTGGGTGCTCAGTACTCAGGGTGCTGGGTGCTCAGTGCTCAGGGTGATGGGTGCTCAGTACTCGGGGTGCTCGGTGCTCAGTACTCAGGGTGCTGGGTGCTCAGTACTCAGGGTGCTCGGTGCTCAGTACTCAGGGTGCTGGGTGCTCAGTGCTCAGGGTGCTGGGTGCTAAGTTCTCAGGGTGCTGGGTGCTCAGTACTCAGGGTGCTGGGTGCTCAGTGCTCAGGGTGCTGGGTGCTCAGTACTCAGGGTGCTGGGTGCTCATTCTCGGGGTGCTGGGTGCTCAGTGCTCGGGGTGCTGGGTGCTCAGTGCTCGGGTTGCTCGGTGCTCAGTACTCAGGGTGCTGGGTGCTCAGTACTCGGGGTGCTGGGTGCTCAGTGCTCATGGTGCTGGGTGCTCAGTGCTCGGGGTGCTGGGTGCTCAGTGCTCAGGGTGCTGGCTGCTCATTGCTCAGGGTGCTGGGTGCTCAGTACTCAGGGTGCTCGGTGCTCAGTACTCAGGGTGCTCAGCGCTCAGTACTCAGCGTGCTGGGTGCTCAATGCTCAGGGTCCTTGGTGCTCAGTACTCAGGGTGCTCAGTGCTCAGTACTCAGCGTGCTTTGTGCTCAGTGCTCAGGGTGCTGGGCGCTCAGTACTCAGGGTGCTGGGTGCTCAGTACTCACGGTGCTGGGTGCTCAGTACTCGGGGTGCTGGGTGCTCATTACTCAGGGTGCTGGGTGCTCAGTGCTCGGGGTGCTCGATGCTCAGTACTCTTGGTGCTGGGTGCTCAGTACTCAGGGTGCGGGGTGCTCAGTACTCAGGGTGCTCGGTGCTCAGTACTCAGGGTGCTGGGTGCTCAGTGCTCAGGGTGCTGGGTGCAAAGTACTCAGGGTGCTGGGTGCTCAGTACTCAGGGTGCTGGGTGCTCAGTGCTCAGGGTGCTGGGTGCTCAGTTCTCAGGGTGCTGGGTGCTCAGTGCTCAGGGTGCTGGGTGCTCAGTACTCAGGGTGCTCAGTACTCAGGGTGCTGGGTGCTCAGTACTCTGGGTGCTCAGTACTCAGGGTGCTGCGTGCTCAGTGCTCGGGGTGCTGGGTGCTCAGTACTCAGGGTGCTCAGTACTCAGGGTGCTGGGTGCTCAGTGTTTGGGTTGCTGGGTGCTCAGTGCTCAGGGTGATCGGTGCTCACTACTCAGGATGCTGGGTGCTCAGTACTCAGGGTGCTCGGTGCTCAGTCCTCAGGGTGCTCAGTGCTCAGGGTGCTGGGTGCTCAGTGCTCAGGGTGCTCAGTGCTCAGTACTCAGGGTGCTGGGTGCTCATTACTCAGGGTGCTGGGTGCTCAGTGCTCGCTGTGCTGTGTGCTCAGTACTCAGGGTGCTGGGTGCTCAGTGCTCAGGGTGCTGGGTGCTCAGTGCTTGGAGTGCTGGGTGCTCAGTACTCAGGGTGCTTGGTGCTCAGTACTCAGGGTGCTCAGTACTCAGTACTCAGGGTGCTGGGTGCTCAGTGCTTGGGGTGCTGGGAGCTCAGTGCTCAGGGTGCTGGGTGCTCAGTGCTCGGGGTGCTGGGTGCTCAGTACTCAGGGTGCTGGGTGCTCAGTGCTCAGGGTGCTGGGTGCTCAGTGCTCAGGGTGCTGGGTGCTCAGTACTCAGTGCTCAAGATGCTGGGTGCACAGTGCTCAGTGTGCTCACTGCTCAGTGCTCAGTACTCAGGGTTCTGGGTGCTCAGTACTCAGGGTGCTGGGTGCTCAGTGCTCGGGGTGCCCGGTGCTCAATGCTCGGGGTGCTCGGTGCTCAGTACTCAGGGTGCTGGGTGCTCAGTACTCAGGGTGCTGGGTGCTCAGTGCTGGGTGCTCAGTGCTCGGGGTGCTGGGTGCTCAGTGCTCGGGGTGCTCGGTGCTCAGTACTCAGGGTGCTGGGTGCTCAGGGTGCTGGGTGCTCAGTACTCAGGGTGTTCAGTACTCAGTACTCAGGGTGCTGGGTGCTCAGTGCTTGGGGTGCTGGGTGCTCAGTGCTCAGGGTGCTGGGTGCTCAGTGCTCGGGGTGCTGGGTGCTCAGTACTCGGGGTGCTCGGTGCTCAGTACTCAGGGTGCTGGGTGCTCAGTACTCAGGGTGCTGTGTGCTCAGTACTCAGGGTGCTGGGTGCTCAGTACTCAGGGTGCTGGGTGCTCAGTACTCAGGTTGCTGGGTGCTCAGTGCTCAGGGTGCTGGGTGCTCAGTACTCAGGGTGCTGGGTGCTCAGTACTCAGGGTGCTGGGTGCTCAGTGCTCAGGGTGCTGGGTGCTCAGTGCTTGGAGTGCTCGGTGCTCAGTACTCAGGGTGCTGGGTGCTCAGTACTCAGGGTGCTGGGTGCTCAGTGCTCAGGGTGCTGGGTGCTCAGTACTCAGGGTGCTCAGTGCTCAGGTTGCTGGGTGCTCAGTACTCAGCGTGCTGGCTGCTCAGTACTCAGGGTGCTGGGTGCTCAGTACTCAGGGTGCTGGGTGCACAGTACTCAGGGTGCTGGGTGCTCAGTACTCAGGGTGCTGGGTGCTCAGTGCTCAGGGTGCTGGGTGCTCAGTACTCAGGGTGCTCAGTACTCAGGGTTCTGGGTGCTCAGTACTCAGGGTGCTCAGTACTCAGGGTGCTGGGTGCTCAGTGCTCGGGGTGCTGGGTGCTCAGTACTCAGTGTGCTCAGTACTCAGGGTGCTGGGTGCTCAGTGCTCGGGTTGCAGGTGCTCAGTGCTCAGGGTGATCGGTGCTCAGTACTCAGGATGCTGGGTGCTCAGTACTCAGGGTGCTGGGTGCTCAGTCCTCAGGGTGCTCAGTGCTCAGTGTGCTGGGTGCTCAGTACTCAGCGTGCTGGGTGCTCAGTACTCAGGGTGCTGGGTGCTCAGTACTCAGGGTGTTGGGTGCTCAGTGCTCAGGGTGATCGGTGCTCAGTCCTCAGGGTGCTCAGTACTCAGGGTGCTGGGTGCTCAGTGCTCGGGGTGCTGGGTGCTCAGTGCTGACGGTGCTGTGTGCTCTGTGATCGGGGTGCTGGGTGCTCAGTACTCAGGGCGTTCAGTGCTCGGGGAGCTCGGTGCTCAGTACTCAGGGTGCTGGGTGCTCAGTACTCAGTGCTCGGGGTTCTGGGTGCTCCGTGCTTGGGGTGCTGGGTGCTCAGCGCTCTGGGTGCTTAGTGCTCAGTACTCAGGGTGCTCAGTGCTCAGGGTGCTGGGTGCTCAGTACTCAGGGTGCTGGGTGCTCAGTACTCAGGGTGCTGGGTGCTCAGTGCTCAGGGTGCTGGGTGCTCAGTACTCGGGGTGCTCGGTGCTCAGTACTCAGGGTGCTGGGTGCTCAGTACTCAGGGTGCTGGGTGCTCAGTACTCAGGGTGCTGGGTGCTCAGTACTCATGGTGCTGTGTGCTCAGTGCTCAGGGTGCTGGGTGCTCAATACTCAGGGTGCTGGGTGCTCAGTGCTCAGGGTGCTGGGTGCTCAGTACTCAGGGTGCTCAGTACTCAGGGTTCTGGGTGCTCAGTACTCAGGGTGATCAGTACTCAGCGTGCTGGGTGCTCAGTGCTCGGGGTGCTGGGTGCTCAGTACTCAGGGTGCTCAGTACACAGGGTGCTGGGTGCTCAGTGCTCGGGTTGCTGAGTGCTCAGTGCTCAGGGTGATCGGTGCCCAGTACTCAGGATGCTGGGTGCTCAGTACTCAGGGTGCTGGGTGCTCAGTCCTCAGGGTGCTCAGTGCTCAGGGTGCTGGGTGCTCAGTGCTCGGGGTGCTCGGTGCTCAGTACTCAGGGTGCTGGGTGCTCAGTACTCAGGGTGCTGGGTGCTCAGTGCTCGGGGTGCTGGGTGCTCAGTGCTCAGGGTGCTGGCTGCTCAGTGCTCAGGGTGCTGGGTGCTCAGTACTCAGGGTGCTCGGTGCTCAGTACTCAGGGTGCTCAGCGCTCAGTACTCAGCGTGCTGGGTGCTCAGTGCTCAGGGTCCTCGGTGCTCAGTACTCAGGGTGCTCAGTGCTCAGTACTCAGCGTGCTTTGTGCTCAGTGCTCAGTGTGCTGGGTGCTCAGTACTCAGGGTTCTGGGTGCTCATTACTCAGGGTGCTGGGTGCTCAGTGCTCGGGGTGCTCGGTGCTCAGTACTTTTGGTGCTGGGTGCTCAGTACTCAGGGTGCTGGGTGCTCAGTGCTCGGGGTGCTCGGTGCTCAGTACTTTTGGTGCTGGGTGCTCAGTACTCAGGGTGCTGGGTGCTCAGTGCTCGGGGTGATCGGTGCTCAGTGCTCAGGATGCTCGGTGCTCAGTACTCTTGGTGCTGGGTGCTCAGTGCTCAGGGTGCTCGGTGCTCAGTACTCAGGGTGCTGGGTGCTCAGTGCTCAGGGTTCTGGGTGGTCAGTACTCAGGGTGCTCAGTACTCAGTACTCAGGGTGCTGGGTGCTCAGTGCTTGGGGTGCTGGGTGCTCAGTGCTCAGGGTGCTGGGTGCTCAGTGCTCGGGGTGCTGGGTGCTCAGTACTCGGGGTGCTCGGTGCTCAGTACTCAGGGTGCTGGGTGCTCAGTACTCAGGGTGCTGGGTGCTCAGTACTCAGGGTGCTGGGTGCTCAGTACTCAGGGTGCTGGGTGCTCAGTACTCAGGGTGCTGGGTGCTCAGTGCTCAGGGTGCTGGGTGCTCAGTACTCAGGGTGCTGGGTGCTCAGTACTCAGGGTGCTGGGTGCTCAGTGCTCAGGGTGCTGGGTGCTCAGTGCTCGGGGTGCTCGGTGCTCAGTACTCAGGGTACTGGGTGCTCAGTACTCAGGGTGCTGGGTGCTCAGTGCTCAGGGTGATCGGTGCTCAGTCCTCAGGGTGCTCAGTACTCAGGGTGCTGGGTGCTCAGTGCTCGGGGTGCTGGGTGCTCAGTGCTGAGGGGGCTGGGTGCTCAGTACTCAGGGTGCTGGGTGCTCAGTGCTCAGGGTGCTGGGTGCTCAGTGTTCGGAGTGCTGGGTGCTCAGTACTCAGGGTGCTGGGTGCTCAGTACTCAGGGTGCTGGGTGCTCAGTGCTTGGGGTGCTGGGTGCTCAGTACTCAGGGTGCTGGGTGCTCAGTGCTCAGGGTGCTGGGTGCTCAGTGCTCGGAGTGCTGGGTGCTCAGTACTCAGGGTGCTGGGTGCTCAGTACTCAGGGTGCTGGGTGCTCAGTGCTCGGGGTGCTGGGTGATCAGTGCTCAGGGTGCTGGATGCTCAGTATTTAGGGTGCTGGGTGCTCAGTGCTCGGGGTGCTCGGTGCTCAGTACTCAAGGTGCTGGGTGCTCAGTGCTCACGGTGCTGGGTGCTCAGTCCTCGGGGTGCTCCGTGCTCAGTGCTCAGGGTGCTGGGTGCTCAGTACTCAGGGTGCTCGGTGCTCAGTACTAAGGGTGCTAAGTGCTCAGTGCTCGGGGTGCTGGGTGCTCAGTGCTCCTTGTGCTGGGTGCTCAGTACTCAGGGTGCTGGGTTCTCAGTGCTCAGGGTGCTGGGTGCTCAGTACTCAGTGCTCAGGATGCTGGGTGCTCAGTGCTCAGGGTGCTCAGTGCTCAGTACTCAGTACTCAGGGTGCTGGGTGCTCAGTACTCAGGGTGCTGGGTGCTCAGTGCTCGGGGTGCCCGGTGCTCAGTGCTCGGGGAGCTGGGTGCTCAGTACTCAGGGTGCTGGGTGCTCAGTACTCAGAGTGCTCAGTGTTCAGTACTCAGGGTGCTCAGTGCTCAGTGCTCAGTACTCAGGGTGCTTGCTGCTCAGTACTCAGGGTGCTGGGTGCTCAGTGCTCAGTGCTCAGAACTCAGGGTGCTGGGTGCTCAGTACTCAGCGTGCTGGGTGCTCAGTGCTCAGGGTCCACGGTGCTCAGTACTCACGGTGCTCAGTGCTCAGTACTCAGCGTGCTTTGTGCTCAGTGCTCAGGGTGCTGGGTGCTCAGTACTCAGGGTGCTGGGTGCTCAGTACTCACTGTGCTGGGTGCTCAGTACTCGGGGTGCTGGGTGCTCATTACTCAGGGTGCTGGGTGCTCAGTACTCAGGGTGCTCAGTACTCAGGGTGCTGGGTGCTCACTACTCGGGGTGCTCGGTGCTCAGTACTCAGGGTGCTTGGTGCTCAGTACCCAGGGTGCTGGGTGCTCAGTACTCAGGGTGCTCGGTGCTCAGTACTCAGGGTGCTGGGTGCTCAGTGCTCAGGGTGCTGGGTGCTCAGTACTCAGGGTGCTCGGTGCTCAGTACTCAGGGTGCTGGGTGCTCAGTGCTCAGGGTGCTGGGTGCTCAGTACTCAGGGTGATCAGTACTCAGGGTGCTGGGTGCTCAGTGCTCGGGTTGCTGGGTGCTCAGTGCTCAGGGTGATCGGTGCTCAGTACTCAGGATGCTGGGTGCTCAGTACTCAGGGTGCTCAGTACTCAGGGTGCTGGGTGCTCAGTACTCAGGGTGCTCAGTACTCAGGGTGCTCAGTACTCAGGTGCTGGGTGCTCAGTACTCAGGGTGCTCAGTACTCAGGGTGCTGGGTGCTCAGTGCTCGGGTTGCTGCGTGCTCAGTGCTCGGGGTGCTGTGTGCTCAGTACTCAGGGTGCTCAGTACTCAGGGTGCTGGGTGCTCAGTGCTCGGGTTGCTGTGTGCTCAGTGCTCAGGGTGATCGGTGCTCAGTACTCAGGATGCTGGGTGCTCAGTACTCAGGGTGCTGGGTGCTCAGTCCTCAGGGTGCTCAGTGCTCAGGGTGCTGGGTGCTCAGTGCTCGGGGTGCAGGGTGCTCCGAACTCCGGATGCTCGGTGCTCAGTACTCAGGGTGCTGGGTGCTCAGTACTCAGGGTGCTGGGTGCTCAGTACTCAGGGTGCTGGGTGCTCAGTGCTCAGTGTGCTGGGTGCTAAGTACTCAGGGTGCTGGGTGCTCATGACTCAGGGTGCTGGGTGCTCAGTGCTCAGGGTGCTGGGTGCTCAGTACTCAGGGTGCTGGGTGCTCAGTGCTCCGGGTGCTGGGTGCTCAGTACTCAGGGTGCTCGGTGCTCAGTACTCAGGGTGCTGGGTGCTCAGTACTCAGGGTACTGCGTGCTCAGTACTCAGGGTGCTCGGTGCTCAGTACTCAGGGTGCTGGGTGCTCAGTGCTCAGTGTGCTGGGTGCTAAGTACTCAGGGTGCTGGGTGCTCATGACTCAGGGTGCTGGGTGCTCAGTGCTCAGGGTGCTGGGTGCTCAGTACTCAGGGTGCTGGGTGCTCAGTGCTCAGTGTGCTGGGTGCTAAGTACTCAGGGTGCTGGGTGCTCAGTGCTCAGGGTGATCGGTGCTCAGTCCTCAGGGTGCTCAGTACTCAGGGTGCTGGGTGCTCAGTGCTCGGGGTGCTGGGTGCTCAGTGCTGAGGGGGCTGGGTGCTCAGTACTCAGGGTGCTGGGTGCTCAGTGCTCAGGGTGCTGGGTGCTCAGTGCTCGGAGTGCTGGATGCTCAGTACTCAGGGTGCTGGGTGCTCAGTACTCAGGGTGCTGGGTGCTCAGTGCTTGGGGTGCTGGGTGCTCAGTACTCAGGGTGCTGGGTGCTCAGTGCTCAGGGTGCTGGGTGCTCAGTGCTCGGAGTGCTGGGTGCTCAGTACTCAGGGTGCTGGGTGCTCAGTACTCAGGGTGCTGGGTGCTCAGTGCTCGGGGTGCTGGGTGCTCAGTGCTCAGGGTGCTGGATGCTCAGTATTTAGGGTGCTGGGTGCTCAGTGCTCGGGGTGCTCGGTGCTCAGTACTCAAGGTGCTGGGTGCTCAGTGCTCACGGTGCTGGGTGCTCAGTCCTCGGGGTGCTCCGTGCTCAGTGCTCAGGGTGCTGGGTGCTCAGTACTCAGGGTGCTCGGTGCTCAGTACTAAGGGTGCTAAGTGCTCAGTGCTCGGGGTGCTGGGTGCTCAGTGCTCCTTGTGCTGGGTGCTCAGTACTCAGGGTGCTGGGTTCTCAGTGCTCAGGGTGCTGGGTGCTCAGTACTCAGTGCTCAGGATGCTGGGTGCTCAGTGCTCAGGGTGCTCAGTGCTCAGTACTCAGTACTCAGGGTGCTGGGTGCTCAGTACTCAGGGTGCTGGGTGCTCAGTGCTCGGGGTGCCCGGTGCTCAGTGCTCGGGGAGCTGGGTGCTCAGTACTCAGGGTGCTGGGTGCTCAGTACTCAGAGTGCTCAGTGTTCAGTACTCAGGGTGCTCAGTGCTCAGTGCTCGGGGTGTTGGGTGCTCAGTGCTCAGTGTGCTCAGTGCTCAGTGCTCAGTACTCAGGGTGCTGGCTGCTCAGTACTCAGGGTGCTGGGTGCTCAGTGCTCAGTGCTCAGAACTCAGGGTGCTGGGTGCTCAGTACTCAGCGTGCTGGGTGCTCAGTGCTCAGGGTCCACGGTGCTCAGTACTCACGGTGCTCAGTGCTCAGTACTCAGCGTGCTTTGTGCTCAGTGCTCAGGGTGCTGGGTGCTCAGTACTCAGGGTGCTGGGTGCTCAGTACTCACTGTGCTGGGTGCTCAGTACTCGGGGTGCTGGGTGCTCATTACTCAGGGTGCTGGGTGCTCAGTACTCAGGGTGCTCAGTACTCAGGGTGCTGGGTGCTCACTACTCGGGGTGCTCGGTGCTCAGTACTCAGGGTGCTTGGTGCTCAGTACCCAGGGTGCTGGGTGCTCAGTACTCAGGGTGCTCGGTGCTCAGTACTCAGGGTGCTGGGTGCTCAGTGCTCAGGGTGCTGGGTGCTCAGTACTCAGGGTGCTCGGTGCTCAGTACTCAGGGTGCTGGGTGCTCAGTGCTCAGGGTGCTGGGTGCTCAGTACTCAGGGAGATCAGTACTCAGGGTGCTGGGTGCTCAGTGCTCGGGTTGCTGGGTGCTCAGTGCTCAGGGTGATCGGTGCTCAGTACTCAGGATGCTGGGTGCTCAGTACTCAGGGTGCTCAGTACTCAGGGTGCTGGGTGCTCAGTACTCAGGGTGCTCAGTACTCAGGGTGCTCAGTACTCAGGTGCTGGGTGCTCAGTACTCAGGGTGCTCAGTACTCAGGGTGCTGGGTGCTCAGTGCTCGGGTTGCTGCGTGCTCAGTGCTCGGGGTGCTGTGTGCTCAGTACTCAGGGTGCTCAGTACTCAGGGTGCTGGGTGCTCAGTGCTCGGGTTGCTGTGTGCTCAGTGCTCAGGGTGATCGGTGCTCAGTACTCAGGATGCTGGGTGCTCAGTACTCAGGGTGCTGGGTGCTCAGTCCTCAGGGTGCTCAGTGCTCAGGGTGCTGGGTGCTCAGTGCTCGGGGTGCAGGGTGCTCCGAACTCCGGATGCTCGGTGCTCAGTACTCAGGGTGCTGGGTGCTCAGTACTCAGGGTGCTGGGTGCTCAGTACTCAGGGTGCTCGGTGCTCAGTACTCAGGGTGCTGGGTGCTCAGTGCTCAGTGTGCTGGGTGCTAAGTACTCAGGGTGCTGGGTGCTCATGACTCAGGGTGCTGGGTGCTCAGTGCTCAGGGTGCTGGGTGCTCAGTACTCAGGGTGCTGGGTGCTCAGTGCTCCGGGTGCTGGGTGCTCAGTACTCAGGGTGCTCGGTGCTCAGTACTCAGGGTGCTGGGTGCTCAGTACTCAGGGTACTGCGTGCTCAGTACTCAGGGTGCTCGGTGCTCAGTACTCAGGGTGCTGGGTGCTCAGTGCTCAGTGTGCTGGGTGCTAAGTACTCAGGGTGCTGGGTGCTCATGACTCAGGGTGCTGGGTGCTCAGTGCTCAGGGTGCTGGGTGCTCAGTACTCAGGGTGCTGGGTGCTCAGTTCTCAGTGTGCTGGGTGCTAAGTACTCAGGGTGCTGGGTGCTCAGTGCTCAGGGTGATCGGTGCTCAGTCCTCAGGGTGCTCAGTACTCAGGGTGCTGGGTGCTCAGTGCTCGGGGTGCTGGGTGCTCAGTGCTGAGGGGGCTGGGTGCTCAGTACTCAGGGTGCTGGGTGCTCAGTGCTCAGGGTGCTGGGTGCTCAGTGCTCGGAGTGCTGGGTGCTCAGTACTCAGGGTGCTGGGTGCTCAGTACTCAGGGTGCTGGGTGCTCAGTGCTTGGGGTGCTGGGTGCTCAGTACTCAGGGTGCTGGGTGCTCAGTGCTCAGGGTGCTGGGTGCTGGGTGCTCAGTGCTCGGAGTGCTGGGTGCTCAGTACTCAGGGTGCTGGGTGCTCAGTACTCAGGGTGCTGGGTGCTCAGTGCTCGGGGTGCTGGGTGCTCAGTGCTCAGGGTGCTGGATGCTCAGTATTTAGGGTGCTGGGTGCTCAGTGCTCGGGGTGCTCGGTGCTCAGTACTCAAGGTGCTGGGTGCTCAGTGCTCACGGTGCTGGGTGCTCAGTCCTCGGGGTGCTCCGTGCTCAGTGCTCAGGGTGCTGGGTGCTCAGTACTCAGGGTGCTGGGTGCTCAGTGCTCAGTGTGCTGGGTGCTAAGTACTCAGGGTGCTGGGTGCTCATGACACAGGGTGCTGGGTGCTCAGTGCTCAGGGTGCTGGGTGCTCAGTACTCAGGGTGCTGGGTGCTCAGTGCTCAGGGTGCTGGGTGCTCAGTACTCAGGGTGATCAGTACTCAGGGTGCTGGGTGCTCAGTGCTCGGGTTGCTGGGTGCTCAGTGCTCAGGGTGATCGGTGCTCAGTACTCAGGATGCTGGGTGCTCAGTACTCAGGGTGCTCAGTACTCAGGGTGCTGGGTGCTCAGTACTCAGGGTGCTCAGTACTCAGGGTGCTCAGTACTCAGGTGCTGGGTGCTCAGTACTCAGGGTGCTCAGTACTCAGGGTGCTGGGTGCTCAGTGCTCGGGTTGCTGCGTGCTCAGTGCTCGGGGTGCTGTGTGCTCAGTACTCAGGGTGCTCAGTACTCAGGGTGCTGGGTGCTCAGTGCTCGGGTTGCTGTGTGCTCAGTGCTCAGGGTGATCGGTGCTCAGTACTCAGGATGCTGGGTGCTCAGTACTCAGGGTGCTGGGTGCTCAGTCCTCAGGGTGCTCAGTGCTCAGGGTGCTGGGTGCTCAGTGCTCGGGGTGCAGGGTGCTCCGAACTCCGGATGCTCGGTGCTCAGTACTCAGGGTGCTGGGTGCTCAGTACTCAGGGTGCTGGGTGCTCAGTACTCAGGGTGCTCAGTGCTCAGTACTCAGGGTGCTGGGTGCTCAGTGCTCAGTGTGCTGGGTGCTAAGTACTCAGGGTGCTGGGTGCTCATGACTCAGGGTGCTGGGTGCTCAGTGCTCAGGGTGCTGGGTGCTCAGTACTCAGGGTGCTGGGTGCTCAGTGCTCCGGGTGCTGGGTGCTCAGTACTCAGGGTGCTCGGTGCTCAGTACTCAGGGTGCTGGGTGCTCAGTACTCAGGGTACTGCGTGCTCAGTACTCAGGGTGCTCGGTGCTCAGTACTCAGGGTGCTGGGTGCTCAGTGCTCAGTGTGCTGGGTGCTAAGTACTCAGGGTGCTGGGTGCTCATGACTCAGGGTGCTGGGTGCTCAGTGCTCAGGGTGCTGGGTGCTCAGTACTCAGGGTGCTGGGTGCTCAGTGCTCAGTGTGCTGGGTGCTAAGTACTCAGGGTGCTGGGTGCTCAGTGCTCAGGGTGATCGGTGCTCAGTCCTCAGGGTGCTCAGTACTCAGGGTGCTGGGTGCTCAGTGCTCGGGGTGCTGGGTGCTCAGTGCTGAGGGGGCTGGGTGCTCAGTACTCAGGGTGCTGGGTGCTCAGTGCTCAGGGTGCTGGGTGCTCAGTGCTCGGAGTGCTGGGTGCTCAGTACTCAGGGTGCTGGGTGCTCAGTACTCAGGGTGCTGGGTGCTCAGTGCTTGGGGTGCTGGGTGCTCAGTACTCAGGGTGCTGGGTGCTCAGTGCTCAGGGTGCTGGGTGCTCAGTGCTCGGAGTGCTGGGTGCTCAGTACTCAGGGTGCTGGGTGCTCAGTGCTCAGGGTGCTGGGTGCTCAGTGCTCGGAGTGCTGGGTGCTCAGTACTCAGGGTGCTGGGTGCTCAGTACTCAGGGTGCTGGGTGCTCAGTGCTTGGGGTGCTGGGTGCTCAGTACTCAGGGTGCTGGGTGCTCAGTGCTCAGGGTGCTGGGTGCTCAGTTCTCGGAGTGCTGGGTGCTCAGTACTCAGGGTGCTGGGTGCTCAGTACTCAGGGTGCTGGGTGCTCAGTGCTCGGGGTGCTGGGTGCTCAGTGCTCAGGGTGCTGGATGCTCAGTATTTAGGGTGCTGGGTGCTCAGTGCTCGGGGTGCTCGGTGCTCAGTACTCAAGGTGCTGGGTGCTCAGTGCTCACGGTGCTGGGTGCTCAGTCCTCGGGGTGCTCCGTGCTCAGTGCTCAGGGTGCTGGGTGCTCAGTACTCAGGGTGCTGGGTGCTCAGTACTCACTGTGCTGGGTGCTCAGTACTCGGGGTGCTGGGTGCTCATTACTCAGGGTGCTGGGTGCTCAGTACTCAGGGTGCTCAGTACTCGGGGTGCTGGGTGCTCACTACTCGGGGTGCTCGGTGCTCAGTACTCAGGGTGCTTGGTGCTCAGTACCCAGGGTGCTGGGTGCTCAGTACTCAGGGTGCTCGGTGCTCAGTACTCAGGGTGCTGGGTGCTCAGTGCTCAGGGTGCTGGGTGCTCAGTACTCAGGGTGCTCGGTGCTCAGTACTCAGGGTGCTGGGTGCTCAGTGCTCAGGGTGCTGGGTGCTCAGTACTCAGGGTGATCAGTACTCAGGGTGCTGGGTGCTCAGTGCTCGGGTTGCTGGGTGCTCAGTGCTCAGGGTGATCGGTGCTCAGTACTCAGGATGCTGGGTGCTCAGTACTCAGGGTGCTCAGTACTCAGGGTGCTGGGTGCTCAGTACTCAGGGTGCTCAGTACTCAGGGTGCTCAGTACTCAGGTGCTGGGTGTTCAGTACTCAGGGTGCTCAGTACTCAGGGTGCTGGGAGCTCAGTGCTCGGGTTGCTGCGTGCTCAGTGCTCGGGGTGCTGTGTGCTCAGTACTCAGGGTGCTCAGTACTCAGGGTGCTGGGTGCTCAGTGCTCGGGTTGCTGTGTGCTCAGTGCTCAGGGTGATCGGTGCTCAGTACTCAGGATGCTGGGTGCTCAGTACTCAGGGTGCTGGGTGCTCAGTCCTCAGGGTGCTCAGTGCTCAGGGTGCTGGGTGCTCAGTGCTCGGGGTGCAGGGTGCTCCGAACTCCGGATGCTCGGTGCTCAGTACTCAGGGTGCTGGGTGCTCAGTACTCAGGGTGCTGGGTGCTCAGTACTCAGGGTGCTCGGTGCTCAGTACTCAGGGTGCTGGGTGCTCAGTGCTCAGTGTGCTGGGTGCTAAGTACTCAGGGTGCTGGGTGCTCATGACTCAGGGTGCTGGGTGCTCAGTGCTCAGGGTGCTGGGTGCTCAGTACTCAGGGTGCTGGGTGCTCAGTGCTCCGGGTGCTGGGTGCTCAGTACTCAGGGTGCTCGGTGCTCAGTACTCAGGGTGCTGGGTGCTCAGTACTCAGGGTACTGCGTGCTCAGTACTCAGGGTGCTCGGTGCTCAGTACTCAGGGTGCTGGGTGCTCAGTGCTCAGTGTGCTGGGTGCTAAGTACTCAGGGTGCTGGGTGCTCATGACTCAGGGTGCTGGGTGCTCAGTGCTCAGGGTGCTGGGTGCTCAGTACTCAGGGTGCTGGGTGCTCAGTGCTCAGTGTGCTGGGTGCTAAGTACTCAGGGTGCTGGGTGCTCAGTGCTCAGGGTGATCGGTGCTCAGTCCTCAGGGTGCTCAGTACTCAGGGTGCTGGGTGCTCAGTGCTCAGGGTGCTGGGTGCTCAGTGCTCGGAGTGCTGGGTGCTCAGTACTCAGGGTGCTGGGTGCTCAGTACTCAGGGTGCTGGGTGCTCAGTGCTTGGGGTGCTGGGTGCTCAGTACTCAGGGTGCTGGGTGCTCAGTGCTCAGGGTGCTGGGTGCTCAGTGCTCGGAGTGCTGGGTGCTCAGTACTCAGGGTGCTGTGTGCTCAGTACTCAGGGTGCTGGGTGCTCAGTGCTCGGGGTGCTGGGTGCTCAGTGCTCAGGGTGCTGGATGCTCAGTATTTAGGGTGCTGGGTGCTCAGTGCTCGGGGTGCTCGGTGCTCAGTACTCAAGGTGCTGGGTGCTCAGTGCTCACGGTGCTGGGTGCTCAGTCCTCGCGGTGCTCCGTGCTCAGTGCTCAGGGTGCTGGGTGCTCAGTACTCAGGGTGCTGGGTGCTCAGTGCTCAGTGTGCTGGGTGCTAAGTACTCAGGGTGCTGGGTGCTCATGACTCAGGGTGCTGGGTGCTCAGTGCTCAGGGTGCTGGGTGCTCAGTACTCAGGGTGCTGGGTGCTCAGTGCTCAGGGTGCTGCTTGCTCAGTACTCAGGGTGATCAGTACTCAGGGTGCTGGGTGCTCAGTGCTCGGGTTGCTGGGTGCTCAGTGCTCAGGGTGATCGGTGCTCAGTACTCAGGATGCTGGGTGCTCAGTACTCAGGGTGCTCAGTACTCAGGGTGCTGGGTGCTCAGTACTCAGGGTGCTCAGTACTCAGGGTGCTCAGTACTCAGGTGCTGGGTGCTCAGTACTCAGGGTGCTCAGTACTCAGGGTGCTGGGTGCTCAGTGCTCGGGTTGCTGCGTGCTCAGTGCTCGGGGTGCTGTGTGCTCAGTACTCAGGGTGCTCAGTACTCAGGGTGCTGGGTGCTCAGTGCTCGGGTTGCTGTGTGCTCAGTGCTCAGGGTGATCGGTGCTCAGTACTCAGGATGCTGGGTGCTCAGTACTCAGGGTGCTGGGTGCTCAGTCCTCAGGGTGCTCAGTGCTCAGGGTGCTGGGTGCTCAGTGCTCGGGGTGCAGGGTGCTCCGAACTCCGGATGCTCGGTGCTCAGTACTCAGGGTGCTGGGTGCTCAGTACTCAGGGTGCTGGGTGCTCAGTACTCAGGGTGCTCGGTGCTCAGTACTCAGGGTGCTGGGTGCTCAGTGCTCAGTGTGCTGGGTGCTAAGTACTCAGGGTGCTGGGTGCTCATGACTCAGGGTGCTGGGTGCTCAGTGCTCAGGGTGCTGGGTGCTCAGTACTCAGGGTGCTGGGTGCTCAGTGCTCCGGGTGCTGGGTGCTCAGTACTCAGGGTGCTCGGTGCTCAGTACTCAGGGTGCTGGGTGCTCAGTACTCAGGGTACTGCGTGCTCAGTACTCAGGGTGCTCGGTGCTCAGTACTCAGGGTGCTGGGTGCTCAGTGCTCAGTGTGCTGGGTGCTAAGTACTCAGGGTGCTGGGTGCTCATGACTCAGGGTGCTGGGTGCTCAGTGCTCAGGGTGCTGGGTGCTCAGTACTCAGGGTGCTGGGTGCTCAGTGCTCAGTGTGCTGGGTGCTAAGTACTCAGGGTGCTGGGTGCTCAGTGCTCAGGGTGATCGGTGCTCAGTCCTCAGGGTGCTCAGTACTCAGGGTGCTGGGTGCTCAGTGCTCGGGGTGCTGGGTGCTCAGTGCTGAGGGGGCTGGGTGCTCAGTACTCAGGGTGCTGGGTGCTCAGTGCTCAGGGTGCTGGGTGCTCAGTGCTCGGAGTGCTGGGTGCTCAGTACTCAGGGTGCTGGGTGCTCAGTACTCAGGGTGCTGGGTGCTCAGTGCTTGGGGTGCTGGGTGCTCAGTACTCAGGGTGCTGGGTGCTCAGTGCTCAGGGTGCTGGGTGCTCAGTGCTCGGAGTGCTGGGTGCTCAGTACTCAGGGTGCTGTGTGCTCAGTACTCAGGGTGCTGGGTGCTCAGTGCTCGGGGTGCTGGGTGCTCAGTGCTCAGGGTGCTGGATGCTCAGTATTTAGGGTGCTGGGTGCTCAGTGCTCGGGGTGCTCGGTGCTCAGTACTCAAGGTGCTGGGTGCTCAGTGCTCACGGTGCTGGGTGCTCAGTCCTCGCGGTGCTCCGTGCTCAGTGCTCAGGGTGCTGGGTGCTCAGTACTCAGGGTGCTGGGTGCTCAGTGCTCAGTGTGCTGGGTGCTAAGTACTCAGGGTGCTGGGTGCTCATGACTCAGGGTGCTGGGTGCTCAGTGCTCAGGGTGCTGGGTGCTCAGTACTCAGGGTGCTGGGTGCTCAGTGCTCAGGGTGCTGGGTGCTCAGTACTCAGGGTGATCAGTACTCAGGGTGCTGGGTGCTCAGTGCTCGGGTTGCTGGGTGCTCAGTGCTCAGGGTGATCGGTGCTCAGTACTCAGGATGCTGGGTGCTCAGTACTCAGGGTGCTCAGTACTCAGGGTGCTGGGTGCTCAGTACTCAGGGTGCTCAGTACTCAGGGTGCTCAGTACTCAGGTGCTGGGTGCTCAGTACTCAGGGTGCTCAGTACTCAGGGTGCTGGGTGCTCAGTGCTCGGGTTGCTGCGTGCTCAGTGCTCGGGGTGCTGTGTGCTCAGTACTCAGGGTGCTCAGTACTCAGGGTGCTGGGTGCTCAGTGCTCGGGTTGCTGTGTGCTCAGTGCTCAGGTTGATCGGTGCTCAGTACTCAGGATGCTGGGTGCTCAGTACTCAGGGTGCTGGGTGCTCAGTCCTCAGGGTGCTCAGTGCTCAGGGTGCTGGGTGCTCAGTGCTCGGGGTGCAGGGTGCTCCGAACTCCGGATGCTCGGTGCTCAGTACTCAGGGTGCTGGGTGCTCAGTACTCAGGGTGCTGGGTGCTCAGTACTCAGGGTGCTCGGTGCTCAGTACTCAGGGTGCTGGGTGCTCAGTGCTCAGTGTGCTGGGTGCTAAGTACTCAGGGTGCTGGGTGCTCATGACTCAGGGTGCTGGGTGCTCAGTGCTCAGGGTGCTGGGTGCTCAGTACTCAGGGTGCTGGGTGCTCAGTGCTCCGGGTGCTGGGTGCTCAGTACTCAGGGTGCTCGGTGCTCAGTACTCAGGGTGCTGGGTGCTCAGTACTCAGGGTACTGCGTGCTCAGTACTCAGGGTGCTCGGTGCTCAGTACTCAGGGTGCTGGGTGCTCAGTGCTCAGTGTGCTGGGTGCTAAGTACTCAGGGTGCTGGGTGCTCATGACTCAGGGTGCTGGGTGCTCAGTGCTCAGGGTGCTGGGTGCTCAGTACTCAGGGTGCTGGGTGCTCAGTGCTCAGTGTGCTGGGTGCTAAGTACTCAGGGTGCTGGGTGCTCAGTGCTCAGGGTGATCGGTGCTCAGTCCTCAGGGTGCTCAGTACTCAGGGTGCTGGGTGCTCAGTGCTCGGGGTGCTGGGTGCTCAGTGCTGAGGGGGCTGGGTGCTCAGTACTCAGGGTGCTGGGTGCTCAGTGCTCAGGGTGCTGGGTGCTCAGTGCTCGGAGTGCTGGGTGCTCAGTACTCAGGGTGCTGGGTGCTCAGTACTCAGGGTGCTGGGTGCTCAGTGCTTGGGGTGCTGGGTGCTCAGTACTCAGGGTGCTGGGTGCTCAGTGCTCAGGGTGCTGGGTGCTCAGTGCTCGGAGTGCTGGGTGCTCAGTACTCAGGGTGCTGGGTGCTCAGTACTCAGGGTGCTGGGTGCTCAGTGCTCGGGGTGCTGGGTGCTCAGTGCTCAGGGTGCTGGATGCTCAGTATTTCGGGTGCTGGGTGCTCAGTGCTCGGGGTGCTCGGTGCTCAGTACTCAAGGTGCTGGGTGCTCAGTGCTCACGGTGCTGGGTGCTCAGTCCTCGGGGTGCTCCGTGCTCAGTGCTCAGGGTGCTGGGTGCTCAGTACTCAGGGTGCTCGGTGCTCAGTACTAAGGGTGCTAAGTGCTCAGTGCTCGGGGTGCTGGGTGCTCAGTGCTCCTTGTGCTGGGTGCTCAGTACTCAGGGTGCTGGGTTCTCAGTGCTCAGGGTGCTGGGTGCTCAGTACTCAGTGCTCAGGATGCTGGGTGCTCAGTGCTCAGGGTGCTCAGTGCTCAGTACTCAGTACTCAGGGTGCTGGGTGCTCAGTACTCAGGGTGCTGGGTGCTCAGTGCTCGGGGTGCCCGGTGCTCAGTGCTCGGGGAGCTGGGTGCTCAGTACTCAGGGTGCTGGGTGCTCAGTACTCAGAGTGCTCAGTGTTCAGTACTCAGGGTGCTCAGTGCTCAGTGCTCGGGGTGTTGGGTGCTCAGTGCTCAGTGTGCTCAGTGCTCAGTGCTCAGTACTCAGGGTGCTGGCTGCTCAGTACTCAGGGTGCTGGGTGCTCAGTGCTCAGTGCTCAGAACTCAGGGTGCTGGGTGCTCAGTACTCAGCGTGCTGGGTGCTCAGTGCTCAGGGTCCACGGTGCTCAGTACTCACGGTGCTCAGTGCTCAGTACTCAGCGTGCTTTGTGCTCAGTGCTCAGGGTGCTGGGTGCTCAGTACTCAGGGTGCTGGGTGCTCAGTACTCACTGTGCTGGGTGCTCAGTACTCGGGGTGCTGGGTGCTCATTACTCAGGGTGCTGGGTGCTCAGTACTCAGGGTGCTCAGTACTCAGGGTGCTGGGTGCTCACTACTCGGGGTGCTCGGTGCTCAGTACTCAGGGTGCTTGGTGCTCAGTACCCAGGGTGCTGGGTGCTCAGTACTCAGGGTGCTCGGTGCTCAGTACTCAGGGTGCTGGGTGCTCAGTGCTCAGGGTGCTGGGTGCTCAGTACTCAGGGTGCTCGGTGCTCAGTACTCAGGGTGCTGGGTGCTCAGTGCTCAGGGTGCTGGGTGCTCAGTACTCAGGGTGATCAGTACTCAGGGTGCTGGGTGCTCAGTGCTCGGGTTGCTGGGTGCTCAGTGCTCAGGGTGATCGGTGCTCAGTACTCAGGATGCTGGGTGCTCAGTACTCAGGGTGCTCAGTACTCAGGGTGCTGGGTGCTCAGTACTCAGGGTGCTCAGTACTCAGGGTGCTCAGTACTCAGGTGCTGGGTGCTCAGTACTCAGGGTGCTCAGTACTCAGGGTGCTGGGTGCTCAGTGCTCGGGTTGCTGCGTGCTCAGTGCTCGGGGTGCTGTGTGCTCAGTACTCAGGGTGCTCAGTACTCAGGGTGCTGGGTGCTCAGTGCTCGGGTTGCTGTGTGCTCAGTGCTCAGGGTGATCGGTGCTCAGTACTCAGGATGCTGGGTGCTCAGTACTCAGGGTGCTGGGTGCTCAGTCCTCAGGGTGCTCAGTGCTCAGGGTGCTGGGTGCTCAGTGCTCGGGGTGCAGGGTGCTCCGAACTCCGGATGCTTGGTGCTCAGTACTCAGGGTGCTGGGTGCTCAGTACTCAGGGTGCTGGGTGCTCAGTACTCAGGGTGCTCGGTGCTCAGTACTCAGGGTGCTGGGTGCTCAGTGCTCAGTGTGCTGGGTGCTAAGTACTCAGGGTGCTGGGTGCTCATGACTCAGGGTGCTGGGTGCTCAGTGCTCAGGGTGCTGGGTGCTCAGTACTCAGGGTGCTGGGTGCTCAGTGCTCCGGGTGCTGGGTGCTCAGTACTCAGGGTGCTCGGTGCTCAGTACTCAGGGTGCTGGGTGCTCAGTACTCAGGGTACTGCGTGCTCAGTACTCAGGGTGCTCGGTGCTCAGTACTCAGGGTGCTGGGTGCTCAGTGCTCAGTGTGCTGGGTGCTAAGTACTCAGGGTGCTGGGTGCTCATGACTCAGGGTGCTGGGTGCTCAGTGCTCAGGGTGCTGGGTGCTCAGTACTCAGGGTGCTGGGTGCTCAGTACTCAGGGTGCTGGGTGCTCAGTGCTCGGGGTGCTGGGTGCTCAGTACTCAGGGTGCTCAGTACTCAGGGTGCTGGGTGCTCAGTGCTTGGGGTGCTGGGTGCTCAGTGCTCAGGGTGCTGTGTTCTCAGTGCTCAGAGTGCTGGGTACTCAGTACTCGGGGTGCTCGGTGCTCAGTACTCAGGGTGCTGGGTGCTCAGTACTCAGGGTGCTGGGTCCTCAGTACTCAGGGTGCTCGGTGCTAAGTACTCAGGGTGCTGGGTGCTCAGTACTCAGGGTGCTGGGTGCTCAGTGCTCAGGGTGCTGGGTGCTCAGTACTCAGGGTGCTGGGTGCTCAGTGCTCAGGGTGCTGGGTGCTCAGTACTCAGGGTGCTCAGTACTCAGGGTGCTGGGTGCTCAGTACTCAGGGTGCTCAGTACTCGGGGTGCTGGGTGCTCAGTGCTCGGGGTGCTGGGTGCTCAGTACTCAGGGTGCTCAGTACTCAGGGTGCTGGGTGCTCAGTACTCAGGGTGCTCAGTACTCAGGGTGCTGGGTGCTCAGTACTCACGGTGCTGGTTGCTCAGTCCTCAGAGTGCTCAGTGCTCAGGATGCTGGGTGCTCAGTGCTCGGGGTGCTCGGTGCTCAGTACTCAGGGTGCTGTGTGCTCAGTACTCAGGGTGCTGGGTGCTCAGTGCTCGGGGTGCTGGGTGCTCAGTACTCAGGGTGCTGAGTGCTCAGTGCTCAGGGTGTTGGTTGCTCAGTGCTCGGGGTACTGGGTGCTCAGTACTCAGGGTGCTGTGTGCTCAGTACTCAGGGTGCTGGGTGCTCAGTGCTCGGGGTGCTGGGTGCTCAGTGCTCAGGGTGCTGGGTGCTCAGGACTCAGGGTGCTGGGTGCTCAGTGCTCGGGGTGCTCGGTGCTCAGTACTCAAGGTGCTGGCTGCTCAGTGCTCACGGTTCTGGGTGCTCAGTCCTCGGGGTGCTCCGTGCTCAGTGCTCAGGGTGTTGGGTGTTCAGTACTCAGGGTGCTCGGTGCTCAGTACTAAGGGTGCTCAGTGCCCAGTACTCAGGGTGCTCAGTGCTCAGTGCTCGGGGTGCTGGGTGCTCAGTGCTCGGGGTGCTGGGTGCTCAGTGCTAGGGGTGCTCGGTGCTCAGTACGTTGTGTGCTCAGTATTCAGGGTGCTGGGTGCTCATTGCTCAGGGTGGTGGGTGCTCAGTGCTCAGGGTGCTGGGTGCTCAGTGCTCAGGTTGCTGGGTGCTCAGTGCTTGGGGTGCTGGGTGCTCAGTGCTCAGGGTGGTGGGTTCTCAGTGCTCAGGGTGCTGGGTGCTCAGTACTCAGGGTGCTGGGTGCTCAGTGCTAGGGGTGTTCGGTGCTCAGTACGTTGGGTGCTCAGTACTCAGGGTGCTGGGTGCTCAGTGCTCAGGGTGCTGGGTGCTCAGTACTCAGGGTGCTCAGTACTCAGGCTGCTGGGTGCTCAGTACTCAGGGTGCTCAGTACTCAGGGTGCTGGGTGCTCAGTGCTCGGGTTGCTGGGTGCTCAGTGCTCGGGGTGCTGGGTGCTCAGTACATAGGGTGCTCAGTACTCAGGGTGCTGGGTGCTCAGTGCTCGGGTTGCTGGGTGCTCAGTGCTCAGGGTGATCGGTGCTCAGTACTCAGGATGCTGGGTGCTCAGTACTCAGGGTGCTGGGTGCTCAGTCCTCAGGGTGCTCAGTGCTCAGGGTGCTGGGTGCTCAGTGCTCGGGGTGCAGTGTGCTCAGTACTCCGGATGCTCGGTGCTCAGTACTCAGGGTGCTGGGTGCTCAGTACTCAGGGTGCTGGGTGCTCAGTACTCAGGGTGCTCGGTGCTCAGTACTCAGGGTGCTGGGTGCTCAGTGCTCAGTGTGCTGGGTGCTAAGTACTCAGGGTGCTGGGTGCTCAGGACTCAGGGTGCTGTGTGCTCAGTGCTCGGAGTGCTGGGTGCTCAGTACTCAGGGTGCTGGGTGCTCAGTACTCAGGGTGCTGGGTGCTCAGTGCTCGGGGTGCTGGGTGCTCAGTGCTCAGGGTGCTGGATGCTCAGTACTTAGGGTGCTGGGTGCTCAGTGCTCGGGGTGCTCGGTGCTCAGTACTTAAGGTGCTGGGTGCTCAGTGCTCACGGTGCTGGGTGCTCAGTCCTCGGGGTGCTCCGTGCTCAGTGCTCAGGGTGCTGGGTGCTCAGTACTCAGGGTGCTCGGTGCTCAGTACTAAGGGTGCTAAGTGCTCAGTGCTCGGGGTGCTGGGTGCTCAGTGCTCCTGGTGCTGGGTGCTCAGTACTCAGGGTGCTGGGTTCTCAGTGCTCAGGGTGCTGGGTGCTCAGTACTCAGTGCTCAGGATGCTGGGTGCTCAGTGCTCAGGGTGCTCAGTGCTCAGTACTCAGTACTCAGGGTGCTGGGTGCTCAGTACTCAGGGTGCTGGGTGCTCAGTGCTCGGGGTGCCCGGTGCTCAGTGCTCGGGGTGCTGGGTGCTCAGTACTCAGGGTGCTGGGTGCTCAGTACTCAGAGTGCTCAGTGCTCAGTACTCAGGGTGCTCAGTGCTCAGTGCTCGGGGTGCTGGGTGCTCAGTGCTCAGGGTGCTCAGTGCTCAGTGCTCAGTACTCAGGGTGCTGGCTGCTCAGTACTCAGGGTGCTGGGTGCTCAGTACTCAGCGTGCTGGGTGCTCAGTGCTCAGGGTCCTCGGTGCTCAGTACTCACGGTGCTCAGTGCTCAGTACTCAGCGTGCTTTGTGCTCAGTGCTCAGGGTGCTGGGTGCTCAGTACTCAGGGTGCTGGGTGCTCAGTACTCACTGTGCTGGGTGCTCAGTACTCGGGGTGCTGGGTGCTCATTACTCAGGGTGCTGGGTGCTCAGTACTCGGGGTGCTGGGTGCTCATTACTCAGGGTGCTGGGTGCTCATTACTCAGGGTGCTGGGTGCTCAGTGCTCGGGGTGCTCGGTGCTCAGTACTCTTGGTGCAGGGTGCTCAGTACTCAGGGTGCTGGGTGCTCAGTGCTCGGGGTGCTGGGTGCTCATTACTCAGGGTGCTGGGTGCTCAGTACTCAGGGTGCTGGGTGCTCAGTGCTAGGGGTGTTCGGTGCTCATTACGTTGGGTGCTCAGTACTCAGGGTGCTGGGTGCTCAGTGCTCAGGGTGCTGGGTGCTCAGTACTCAGGGTGCTCAGTACTCAGGCTGCTGGGTGCTCAGTACTCAGGGTGCTCAGTACTCAGGGTGCTGGGTGCTCAGTGCTCGGGTTGCTGGGTGCTCAGTGCTCGGGGTGCTGGGTGCTCAGTACATAGGGTGCTCAGTACTCAGGGTGCTGGGTGCTCAGTGCTCGGGTTGCTGGGTGCTCAGTGCTCAGGGTGATCGGTGCTCAGTATTCAGGATGCTGGGTGCTCAGTACTCAGGGTGCTGGGTGCTCAGTACTCAGAGTGCTCAGTGTTCAGTACTCAGGGTGCTCAGTGCTCAGTGCTCGGGGTGTTGGGTGCTCAGTGCTCAGTGTGCTCAGTGCTCAGTGCTCAGTACTCAGGGTGCTGGCTGCTCAGTACTCAGGGTGCTGGGTGCTCAGTGCTCAGTGCTCAGAACTCAGGGTGCTGGGTGCTCAGTACTCAGCGTGCTGGGTGCTCAGTGCTCAGGGTCCACGGTGCTCAGTACTCACGGTGCTCAGTGCTCAGTACTCAGCGTGCTTTGTGCTCAGTGCTCAGGGTGCTGGGTGCTCAGTACTCAGGGTGCTGGGTGCTCAGTACTCACTGTGCTGGGTGCTCAGTACTCGGGGTGCTGGGTGCTCATTACTCAGGGTGCTGGGTGCTCAGTACTCAGGGTGCTCAGTACTCAGGGTGCTGGGTGCTCACTACTCGGGGTGCTCGGTGCTCAGTACTCAGGGTGCTTGGTGCTCAGTACCCAGGGTGCTGGGTGCTCAGTACTCAGGGTGCTCGGTGCTCAGTACTCAGGGTGCTGGGTGCTCAGTGCTCAGGGTGCTGGGTGCTCAGTACTCAGGGTGCTCGGTGCTCAGTACTCAGGGTGCTGGGTGCTCAGTGCTCAGGGTGCTGGGTGCTCAGTACTCAGGGTGATCAGTACTCAGGGTGCTGGGTGCTCAGTGCTCGGGTTGCTGGGTGCTCAGTGCTCAGGGTGATCGGTGCTCAGTACTCAGGATGCTGGGTGCTCAGTACTCAGGGTGCTCAGTACTCAGGGTGCTGGGTGCTCAGTACTCAGGGTGCTCAGTACTCAGGGTGCTGGGTGCTCAGTGCTCAGGGTGCTCCGTGCTCAGTGCTCGGAGTGCTGGGTGCTCAGTACTCAGGGTGCTGGGTGCTCAGTACTCAGGGTGCTGGGTGCTCAGTGCTCGGGGTGCTGGGTGCTCAGTGCTCAGGGTGCTGGATGCTCAGTATTTAGGGTGCTGGGTGCTCAGTGCTCGGGGTGCTCGGTGCTCAGTACTCAAGGTGCTGGGTGCTCAGTGCTCACGGTGCTGGGTGCTCAGTCCTCGGGGTGCTCCGTGCTCAGTGCTCAGGGTGCTGGGTGCTCAGTACTCAGGGTGCTCGGTGCTCAGTACTAAGGGTGCTAAGTGCTCAGTGCTCGGGGTGCTGGGTGCTCAGTGCTCCTTGTGCTGGGTGCTCAGTACTCAGGGTGCTGGGTTCTCAGTGCTCAGGGTGCTGGGTGCTCAGTACTCAGTGCTCAGGATGCTGGGTGCTCAGTGCTCAGGGTGCTCAGTGCTCAGTACTCAGTACTCAGGGTGCTGGGTGCTCAGTACTCAGGGTGCTGGGTGCTCAGTGCTCGGGGTGCCCGGTGCTCAGTGCTCGGGGAGCTGGGTGCTCAGTACTCAGGGTGCTGGGTGCTCAGTACTCAGAGTGCTCAGTGTTCAGTACTCAGGGTGCTCAGTGCTCAGTGCTCGGGGTGTTGGGTGCTCAGTGCTCAGTGTGCTCAGTGCTCAGTGCTCAGTACTCAGGGTGCTGGCTGCTCAGTACTCAGGGTGCTGGGTGCTCAGTGCTCAGTGCTCAGAACTCAGGGTGCTGGGTGCTCAGTACTCAGCGTGCTGGGTGCTCAGTGCTCAGGGTCCACGGTGCTCAGTACTCACGGTGCTCAGTGCTCAGTACTCAGCGTGCTTTGTGCTCAGTGCTCAGGGTGCTGGGTGCTCAGTACTCAGGGTGCTGGGTGCTCAGTACTCACTGTGCTGGGTGCTCAGTACTCGGGGTGCTGGGTGCTCATTACTCAGGGTGCTGGGTGCTCAGTACTCAGGGTGCTCAGTACTCAGGGTGCTGGGTGCTCACTACTCGGGGTGCTCGGTGCTCAGTACTCAGGGTGCTTGGTGCTCAGTACCCAGGGTGCTGGGTGCTCAGTACTCAGGGTGCTCGGTGCTCAGTACTCAGGGTGCTGGGTGCTCAGTGCTCAGGGTGCTGGGTGCTCAGTACTCAGGGTGCTCGGTGCTCAGTACTCAGGGTGCTGGGTGCTCAGTGCTCAGGGTGCTGGGTGCTCAGTACACAGGGTGATCAGTACTCAGGGTGCTGGGTGCTCAGTGCTCGGGTTGCTGGGTGCTCAGTGCTCAGGGTGATCGGTGCTCAGTACTCAGGATGCTGGGTGCTCAGTACTCAGGGTGCTCAGTACTCAGGGTGCTGGGTGCTCAGTACTCAGGGTGCTCAGTACTCAGGGTGCTCAGTACTCAGGTGCTGGGTGCTCAGTACTCAGGGTGCTCAGTACTCAGGGTGCTGGGAGCTCAGTGCTCGGGTTGCTGCGTGCTCAGTGCTCGGGGTGCTGTGTGCTCAGTACTCAGGGTGCTCAGTACTCAGGGTGCTGGGTGCTCAGTGCTCGGGTTGCTGTGTGCTCAGTGCTCAGGGTGATCGGTGCTCAGTACTCAGGATGCTGGGTGCTCAGTACTCAGGGTGCTGGGTGCTCAGTCCTCAGGGTGCTCAGTGCTCAGGGTGCTGGGTGCTCAGTGCTCGGGGTGCAGGGTGCTCCGAACTCCGGATGCTCGGTGCTCAGTACTCAGGGTGCTGGGTGCTCAGTACTCAGGGTGCTGGGTGCTCAGTACTCAGGGTGCTCGGTGCTCAGTACTCAGGGTGCTGGGTGCTCAGTGCTCAGTGTGCTGGGTGCTAAGTACTCAGGGTGCTGGGTGCTCATGACTCAGGGTGCTGGGTGCTCAGTGCTCAGGGTGCTGGGTGCTCAGTACTCAGGGTGCTGGGTGCTCAGTGCTCCGGGTGCTGGGTGCTCAGTACTCAGGGTGCTCGGTGCTCAGTACTCAGGGTGCTGGGTGCTCAGTACTCAGGGTACTGCGTGCTCAGTACTCAGGGTGCTCGGTGCTCAGTACTCAGGGTGCTGGGTGCTCAGTGCTCAGTGTGCTGGGTGCTAAGTACTCAGGGTGCTGGGTGCTCATGACTCAGGGTGCTGGGTGCTCAGTGCTCAGGTTGCTGGGTGCTCAGTACTCAGGGTGCTGGGTGCTCAGTGCTCAGTGTGCTGGGTGCTAAGTACTCAGGGTGCTGGGTGCTCAGTGCTCAGGGTGATCGGTGCTCAGTCCTCAGGGTGCTCAGTACTCAGGGTGCTGGGTGCTCAGTGCTCGGGGTGCTGGGTGCTCAGTGCTGAGGGGGCTGGGTGCTCAGTACTCAGGGTGCTGGGTGCTCAGTGCTCAGGGTGCTGGGTGCTCAGTGCTCGGAGTGCTGGGTGCTCAGTACTCAGGGTGCTGGGTGCTCAGTACTCAGGGTGCTGGGTGCTCAGTGCTTGGGGTGCTGGGTGCTCAGTACTCAGGGTGCTGGGTGCTCAGTGCTCAGGGTGCTGGGTGCTCAGTGCTCGGAGTGCTGGGTGCTCAGTACTCAGGGTGCTGTGTGCTCAGTACTCAGGGTGCTGGGTGCTCAGTGCTCGGGGTGCTGGGTGCTCAGTGCTCAGGGTGCTGGATGCTCAGTATTTAGGGTGCTGGGTGCTCAGTGCTCGGGGTGCTCGGTGCTCAGTACTCAAGGTGCTGGGTGCTCAGTGCTCACGGTGCTGGGTGCTCAGTCCTCGCGGTGCTCCGTGCTCAGTGCTCAGGGTGCTGGGTGCTCAGTACTCAGGGTGCTGGGTGCTCAGTGCTCAGTGTGCTGGGTGCTAAGTACTCAGGGTGCTGGGTGCTCATGACTCAGGGTGCTGGGTGCTCAGTGCTCAGGGTGCTGGGTGCTCAGTACTCAGGGTGCTGGGTGCTCAGTGCTCAGGGTGCTGGGTGCTCAGTACTCAGGGTGATCAGTACTCAGGGTGCTGGGTGCTCAGTGCTCGGGTTGCTGGGTGCTCAGTGCTCAGGGTGATCGGTGCTCAGTACTCAGGATGCTGGGTGCTCAGTACTCAGGGTGCTCAGTACTCAGGGTGCTGGGTGCTCAGTACTCAGGGTGCTCAGTACTCAGGGTGCTCAGTACTCAGGTGCTGGGTGCTCAGTACTCAGGGTGCTCAGTACTCAGGGTGCTGGGTGCTCAGTGCTCGGGTTGCTGCGTGCTCAGTGCTCGGGGTGCTGTGTGCTCAGTACTCAGGGTGCTCAGTACTCAGGGTGCTGGGTGCTCAGTGCTCGGGTTGCTGTGTGCTCAGTGCTCAGGTTGATCGGTGCTCAGTACTCAGGATGCTGGGTGCTCAGTACTCAGGGTGCTGGGTGCTCAGTCCTCAGGGTGCTCAGTGCTCAGGGTGCTGGGTGCTCAGTGCTCGGGGTGCAGGGTGCTCCGAACTCCGGATGCTCGGTGCTCAGTACTCAGGGTGCTGGGTGCTCAGTACTCAGGGTGCTGGGTGCTCAGTACTCAGGGTGCTCGGTGCTCAGTACTCAGGGTGCTGGGTGCTCAGTGCTCAGTGTGCTGGGTGCTAAGTACTCAGGGTGCTGGGTGCTCATGACTCAGGGTGCTGGGTGCTCAGTGCTCAGGGTGCTGGGTGCTCAGTACTCAGGGTGCTGGGTGCTCAGTGCTCCGGGTGCTGGGTGCTCAGTACTCAGGGTGCTCGGTGCTCAGTACTCAGGGTGCTGGGTGCTCAGTACTCAGGGTACTGCGTGCTCAGTACTCAGGGTGCTCGGTGCTCAGTACTCAGGGTGCTGGGTGCTCAGTGCTCAGTGTGCTGGGTGCTAAGTACTCAGGGTGCTGGGTGCTCATGACTCAGGGTGCTGGGTGCTCAGTGCTCAGGGTGCTGGGTGCTCAGTACTCAGGGTGCTGGGTGCTCAGTGCTCAGTGTGCTGGGTGCTAAGTACTCAGGGTGCTGGGTGCTCAGTGCTCAGGGTGATCGGTGCTCAGTCCTCAGGGTGCTCAGTACTCAGGGTGCTGGGTGCTCAGTGCTCGGGGTGCTGGGTGCTCAGTGCTGAGGGGGCTGGGTGCTCAGTACTCAGGGTGCTGGGTGCTCAGTGCTCAGGGTGCTGGGTGCTCAGTGCTCGGAGTGCTGGGTGCTCAGTACTCAGGGTGCTGGGTGCTCAGTACTCAGGGTGCTGGGTGCTCAGTGCTTGGGGTGCTGGGTGCTCAGTACTCAGGGTGCTGGGTGCTCAGTGCTCAGGGTGCTGGGTGCTCAGTGCTCGGAGTGCTGGGTGCTCAGTACTCAGGGTGCTGGGTGCTCAGTACTCAGGGTGCTGGGTGCTCAGTGCTCGGGGTGCTGGGTGCTCAGTGCTCAGGGTGCTGGATGCTCAGTATTTCGGGTGCTGGGTGCTCAGTGCTCGGGGTGCTCGGTGCTCAGTACTCAAGGTGCTGGGTGCTCAGTGCTCACGGTGCTGGGTGCTCAGTCCTCGGGGTGCTCCGTGCTCAGTGCTCAGGGTGCTGGGTGCTCAGTACTCAGGGTGCTCGGTGCTCAGTACTAAGGGTGCTAAGTGCTCAGTGCTCGGGGTGCTGGGTGCTCAGTGCTCCTTGTGCTGGGTGCTCAGTACTCAGGGTGCTGGGTTCTCAGTGCTCAGGGTGCTGGGTGCTCAGTACTCAGTGCTCAGGATGCTGGGTGCTCAGTGCTCAGGGTGCTCAGTGCTCAGTACTCAGTACTCAGGGTGCTGGGTGCTCAGTACTCAGGGTGCTGGGTGCTCAGTGCTCGGGGTGCCCGGTGCTCAGTGCTCGGGGAGCTGGGTGCTCAGTACTCAGGGTGCTGGGTGCTCAGTACTCAGAGTGCTCAGTGTTCAGTACTCAGGGTGCTCAGTGCTCAGTGCTCGGGGTGTTGGGTGCTCAGTGCTCAGTGTGCTCAGTGCTCAGTGCTCAGTACTCAGGGTGCTGGCTGCTCAGTACTCAGGGTGCTGGGTGCTCAGTGCTCAGTGCTCAGAACTCAGGGTGCTGGGTGCTCAGTACTCAGCGTGCTGGGTGCTCAGTGCTCAGGGTCCACGGTGCTCAGTACTCACGGTGCTCAGTGCTCAGTACTCAGCGTGCTTTGTGCTCAGTGCTCAGGGTGCTGGGTGCTCAGTACTCAGGGTGCTGGGTGCTCAGTACTCACTGTGCTGGGTGCTCAGTACTCGGGGTGCTGGGTGCTCATTACTCAGGGTGCTGGGTGCTCAGTACTCAGGGTGCTCAGTACTCAGGGTGCTGGGTGCTCACTACTCGGGGTGCTCGGTGCTCAGTACTCAGGGTGCTTGGTGCTCAGTACCCAGGGTGCTGGGTGCTCAGTACTCAGGGTGCTCGGTGCTCAGTACTCAGGGTGCTGGGTGCTCAGTGCTCAGGGTGCTGGGTGCTCAGTACTCAGGGTGCTCGGTGCTCAGTACTCAGGGTGCTGGGTGCTCAGTGCTCAGGGTGCTGGGTGCTCAGTACTCAGGGTGATCAGTACTCAGGGTGCTGGGTGCTCAGTGCTCGGGTTGCTGGGTGCTCAGTGCTCAGGGTGATCGGTGCTCAGTACTCAGGATGCTGGGTGCTCAGTACTCAGGGTGCTCAGTACTCAGGGTGCTGGGTGCTCAGTACTCAGGGTGCTCAGTACTCAGGGTGCTCAGTACTCAGGTGCTGGGTGCTCAGTACTCAGGGTGCTCAGTACTCAGGGTGCTGGGTGCTCAGTGCTCGGGTTGCTGCGTGCTCAGTGCTCGGGGTGCTGTGTGCTCAGTACTCAGGGTGCTCAGTACTCAGGGTGCTGGGTGCTCAGTGCTCGGGTTGCTGTGTGCTCAGTGCTCAGGGTGATCGGTGCTCAGTACTCAGGATGCTGGGTGCTCAGTACTCAGGGTGCTGGGTGCTCAGTCCTCAGGGTGCTCAGTGCTCAGGGTGCTGGGTGCTCAGTGCTCGGGGTGCAGGGTGCTCCGAACTCCGGATGCTCGGTGCTCAGTACTCAGGGTGCTGGGTGCTCAGTACTCAGGGTGCTGGGTGCTCAGTACTCAGGGTGCTCGGTGCTCAGTACTCAGGGTGCTGGGTGCTCAGTGCTCAGTGTGCTGGGTGCTAAGTACTCAGGGTGCTGGGTGCTCATGACTCAGGGTGCTGGGTGCTCAGTGCTCAGGGTGCTGGGTGCTCAGTACTCAGGGTGCTGGGTGCTCAGTGCTCCGGGTGCTGGGTGCTCAGTACTCAGGGTGCTCGGTGCTCAGTACTCAGGGTGCTGGGTGCTCAGTACTCAGGGTACTGCGTGCTCAGTACTCAGGGTGCTCGGTGCTCAGTACTCAGGGTGCTGGGTGCTCAGTGCTCAGTGTGCTGGGTGCTAAGTACTCAGGGTGCTGGGTGCTCATGACTCAGGGTGCTGGGTGCTCAGTGCTCAGGGTGCTGGGTGCTCAGTACTCAGGGTGCTGGGTGCTCAGTACTCAGGGTGCTGGGTGCTCAGTGCTCGGGGTGCTGGGTGCTCAGTACTCAGGGTGCTCAGTACTCAGGGTGCTGGGTGCTCAGTGCTTGGGGTGCTGGGTGCTCAGTGCTCAGGGTGCTGTGTTCTCAGTGCTCAGAGTGCTGGGTACTCAGTACTCGGGGTGCTCGGTGCTCAGTACTCAGGGTGCTGGGTGCTCAGTACTCAGGGTGCTGGGTCCTCAGTACTCAGGGTGCTCGGTGCTAAGTACTCAGGGTGCTGGGTGCTCAGTACTCAGGGTGCTGGGTGCTCAGTGCTCAGGGTGCTGGGTGCTCAGTACTCAGGGTGCTGGGTGCTCAGTGCTCAGGGTGCTGGGTGCTCAGTACTCAGGGTGCTCAGTACTCAGGGTGCTGGGTGCTCAGTACTCAGGGTGCTCAGTACTCGGGGTGCTGGGTGCTCAGTGCTCGGGGTGCTGGGTGCTCAGTACTCAGGGTGCTCAGTACTCAGGGTGCTGGGTGCTCAGTACTCAGGGTGCTCAGTACTCAGGGTGCTGGGTGCTCAGTACTCACGGTGCTGGTTGCTCAGTCCTCAGAGTGCTCAGTGCTCAGGATGCTGGGTGCTCAGTGCTCGGGGTGCTCGGTGCTCAGTACTCAGGGTGCTGTGTGCTCAGTACTCAGGGTGCTGGGTGCTCAGTGCTCGGGGTGCTGGGTGCTCAGTACTCAGGGTGCTGGGTGCTCAGTGCTCAGGGTGTTGGTTGCTCAGTGCTCGGGGTACTGGGTGCTCAGTACTCAGGGTGCTGTGTGCTCAGTACTCAGGGTGCTGGGTGCTCAGTGCTCGGGGTGCTGGGTGCTCAGTGCTCAGGGTGCTGGGTGCTCAGGACTCAGGGTGCTGGGTGCTCAGTGCTCGGGGTGCTCGGTGCTCAGTACTCAAGGTGCTGGCTGCTCAGTGCTCACGGTTCTGGGTGCTCAGTCCTCGGGGTGCTCCGTGCTCAGTGCTCAGGGGTGTTGGGTGTTCAGTACTCAGGGTGCTCGGTGCTCAGTACTAAGGGTGCTCAGTGCCCAGTACTCAGGGTGCTCAGTGCTCAGTGCTCGGGGTGCTGGGTGCTCAGTGCTCGGGGTGCTGGGTGCTCAGTGCTAGGGGTGCTCGGTGCTCAGTACGTTGGGTGCTCAGTATTCAGGGTGCTGGGTGCTCAGTGCTCAGGGTGGTGGGTGCTCAGTGCTCAGGGTGCTGGGTGCTCAGTGCTCAGGTTGCTGGGTGCTCAGTGCTTGGGGTGCTGGGTGCTCAGTGCTCAGGGTGGTGGGTTCTCAGTGCTCAGGGTGCTGGGTGCTCAGTACTCAGGGTGCTGGGTGCTCAGTGCTAGGGGTGTTCGGTGCTCAGTACGTTGGGTGCTCAGTACTCAGGGTGCTGGGTGCTCAGTGCTCAGGGTGCTGGGTGCTCAGTACTCAGGGTGCTCAGTACTCAGGCTGCTGGGTGCTCAGTACTCAGGGTGCTCAGTACTCAGGGTGCTGGGTGCTCAGTGCTCGGGTTGCTGGGTGCTCAGTGCTCGGGGTGCTGGGTGCTCAGTACATAGGGTGCTCAGTACTCAGGGTGCTGGGTGCTCAGTGCTCGGGGTTGCTGGGTGCTCAGTGCTCAGGGTGATCGGTGCTCAGTACTCAGGATGCTGGGTGCTCAGTACTCAGGGTGCTGGGTGCTCAGTCCTCAGGGTGCTCAGTGCTCAGGGTGCTGGGTGCTCAGTGCTCGGGGTGCAGTGTGCTCAGTACTCCGGATGCTCGGTGCTCAGTACTCAGGGTGCTGGGTGCTCAGTACTCAGGGTGCTGGGTGCTCAGTACTCAGGGTGCTCGGTGCTCAGTACTCAGGGTGCTGGGTGCTCAGTGCTCAGTGTGCTGGGTGCTAAGTACTCAGGGTGCTGGGTGCTCAGGACTCAGGGTGCTGTGTGCTCAGTGCTCGGAGTGCTGGGTGCTCAGTACTCAGGGTGCTGGGTGCTCAGTACTCAGGGTGCTGGGTGCTCAGTGCTCGGGGTGCTGGGTGCTCAGTGCTCAGGGTGCTGGATGCTCAGTACTTAGGGTGCTGGGTGCTCAGTGCTCGGGGTGCTCGGTGCTCAGTACTTAAGGTGCTGGGTGCTCAGTGCTCACGGTGCTGGGTGCTCAGTCCTCGGGGTGCTCCGTGCTCAGTGCTCAGGGTGCTGGGTGCTCAGTACTCAGGGTGCTCGGTGCTCAGTACTAAGGGTGCTAAGTGCTCAGTGCTCGGGGTGCTGGGTGCTCAGTGCTCCTGGTGCTGGGTGCTCAGTACTCAGGGTGCTGGGTTCTCAGTGCTCAGGGTGCTGGGTGCTCAGTACTCAGTGCTCAGGATGCTGGGTGCTCAGTGCTCAGGGTGCTCAGTGCTCAGTACTCAGTACTCAGGGTGCTGGGTGCTCAGTACTCAGGGTGCTGGGTGCTCAGTGCTCGGGGTGCCCGGTGCTCAGTGCTCGGGGTGCTGGGTGCTCAGTACTCAGGGTGCTGGGTGCTCAGTACTCAGAGTGCTCAGTGCTCAGTACTCAGGGTGCTCAGTGCTCAGTGCTCGGGGTGCTGGGTGCTCAGTGCTCAGGGTGCTCAGTGCTCAGTGCTCAGTACTCAGGGTGCTGGCTGCTCAGTACTCAGGGTGCTGGGTGCTCAGTACTCAGCGTGCTGGGTGCTCAGTGCTCAGGGTCCTCGGTGCTCAGTACTCACGGTGCTCAGTGCTCAGTACTCAGCGTGCTTTGTGCTCAGTGCTCAGGGTGCTGGGTGCTCAGTACTCAGGGTGCTGGGTGCTCAGTACTCACTGTGCTGGGTGCTCAGTACTCGGGGTGCTGGGTGCTCATTACTCAGGGTGCTGGGTGCTCAGTACTCGGGGTGCTGGGTGCTCATTACTCAGGGTGCTGGGTGCTCATTACTCAGGGTGCTGGGTGCTCAGTGCTCGGGGTGCTCGGTGCTCAGTACTCTTGGTGCAGGGTGCTCAGTACTCAGGGTGCTGGGTGCTCAGTGCTCGGGGTGCTGGGTGCTCATTACTCAGGGTGCTGGGTGCTCAGTACTCAGGGTGCTGGGTGCTCAGTGCTAGGGGTGTTCGGTGCTCAGTACGTTGGGTGCTCAGTACTCAGGGTGCTGGGTGCTCAGTGCTCAGGGTGCTGGGTGCTCAGTACTCAGGGTGCTCAGTACTCAGGCTGCTGGGTGCTCAGTACTCAGGGTGCTCAGTACTCAGGGTGCTGGGTGCTCAGTGCTCGGGTTGCTGGGTGCTCAGTGCTCGGGGTGCTGGGTGCTCAGTACATAGGGTGCTCAGTACTCAGGGTGCTGGGTGCTCAGTGCTCGGGTTGCTGGGTGCTCAGTGCTCAGGGTGATCGGTGCTCAGTATTCAGGATGCTGGGTGCTCAGTACTCAGGGTGCTGGGTGCTCAGTACTCAGAGTGCTCAGTGTTCAGTACTC